>NC_057810.1:387298513-387329400 GCF_018294505.1 Triticum aestivum | reverse complement strand
CGCCGCCCTGCCGCCCCGCGCAGGCGCCCCTCCGCGCCCTGCCGAGCCTCCCCGGCGTCGAGCTCCGCCGCCGCCTTGCCGTCCCGCCTCCCTGGCCTCATCCCGGCCTCCTCCCCGAGCTCCGGCCGTCTTCCCCATCTTCTGCGGCGAAGATTCGGCGAGATCTCCGGCCAACATCGAAAACCGTGCGGACCCGAGGTTGACCCCGAAATTCCTAAGTCCCAGTTTTGAGTAATTTTCATGCCATGTTTGACCTGCTGTATCTCTGCATCCGTAGCTCCGTTTCGTGCGTGTAATATGTCAAATTGTTTGTCTCGACGAGTACATCATTTCATTCCATTGCACCATATTCATTTGAGCTCATCTTGATGCGTGAATCATCGTTGTAAGAGTGCTTCATAATGTTTTCTGATGTCTGTTATCAGAACGAGCTCTTTTGTCATTTTTGCCATGATTGATGTGTGCATCCTATGAGGTTGATGTCTACATGTGTTTTGATTTATGCCATGTCTTATTTACAGTGGTTTATGCCATGCATTTTTGTGATCAATGTGGTGACTAGCACAAGCATGCAAACTAGGCATCGTGATGTTACTGATTTTAGTCCCTGTTTTGCTGTTATTTTGATGCCATGTAAACTTGATGCTACAGAGAGATCCATGCATATTTTGAGATACTTCAGTAAGGGTGTTTTGAACATATGGTTATTGCCTATCCATTCATGCCCTTGGTTGCAATTATGGAGTAGTCTAGCATGTCATTTGAGTGCTCTACTTTTGCTTCAAAATGTTTCCTGGCAGATTGTTTACGTGTTATTCAATTTTGCCAAGCTTGCTATAGTTGATCCTTGCATGCTATGGACTTGTTCTTGCCTTGGTTGGTTACACAAACATGTCTTCTTGATGATGCTATGCTTATATTTTCATGCAATGACTTGTGGTGGGTGAATCGAGCTTGTTAAGTAGGGTACATGATGTTGCTGTTTTGCTAGGCTGAATCTGTTATTTCGTGATGCTATATAAACATGTTGCTACTAATCATTCTATGCATAATCTGGAGATGTTCTATAAACATGTTTTGATCTACATGTCATCCTCTATCCATCCATGCCCCTGGTTGCATTTATAGGTTGTTGTAGCTTGTTGTAATCTTGCTCTAAATTTGCTTCATAATGTTGCTGCCAGCCTGTTTACATTAACTTCAGTTGTTTCCATGTGTTTTTCTAGTGATCCATGCACCCTATGACCTTGGTATTGCCATTCTTAGCTTCACAACCATGCCTTCTTACTGTCGGATGCCTTGCCATGCTTTATATTTCTCTGTAGTGAGTTGCACAAGCTCATTTACATGCCTTCATAATTCTGTTTCTGCCATGTTTGAATCTGTATAATAACTTGCCATGTTTACGTGGGTGCCATCATATTTTCTGATCCTTTTTGGCTTATGGTCAGTAAAGGACTTTTGATCTATGCTTTTAGTATATCCATGTCATGCCTTTGTTTGCTATTATAAGTTCCTGTAACATGTTGTTTGATAGCTCTCAACATTGCATCGTGATGTTATTTTCTGCAAAGTTTGAATTGTTATAACTTGCAATCTTACCATGTGTGTTTGAGCATGTTCTACTGATTTCTAGAGATAGCTCAGTGTTCATGTTTTGTTGTGCTTTACCTGTACATCATGTCCATGCCTTTTGTTATCATGTTGGGGTGCTGTAGCATGTTGTTTTGATGCTTGCAATATGCGTAGTTGCTGTTTTGGACAGCTTGTCCTTTAAACTTGTTTCAAGTGTGTGTGTTGAACTGTTGCTCCATTTTGAGTGTGCTCTATATGAAACTTGCTTAGAATTGCACATAGCTTCATATTATCATGTTGCATCCTTGTTTTGAGGTGTTTGCTTGATGTTTGGGTGCATTTTGCATCAATGCCATGTTTAACTTGCTTTGCTCATATCTTCTAGGCCGTAGCTCCGAACTAAATGAACTTTATATGTAACTTGACTAGAATCTCGTGTAGACCATCTTTGTGCATCTTAGCTTGCTGTTTAACAACTTGAACATAAGGTTTATTCAGATCTGGACCAATTTCAAAATTTGCATATGAGGACTTACCGGAATTGTTATGTGTTGTTCCCGGCCTCATTTAAACTTGCCTTGATGTGTTGCTCTTGTTTGCATCATCTCTTGCCATGAGTAGCCTCATGTAGCTTTGTCATGCATCATGCTTGTTTGTGCATCATGCCTTGTTCATGTGTGGTGTGTTTACTATGTTGTGTGCTTCTTCTCGATAGTTCCTGTTGCGTTGCGATCGTGAGGACTCGTTCGTCTATGCTTGGTTCGGCTTCATCCGTTCGTCTTCTTCATGGACTCGTTCTTCTTCCTTGCAGGATTTCAGGAAAGATGACCGCTACCCTGGATCTCACTACTATCATTGCTATGCTAGTTGCTTCGTTCTATCGCTATGCTGCGCTACCTATCACCTATTTATCAAGCCATCCTATATTGCCATGAACCTCTAACCTTTGACACCTTTCCTATGCAAACTGTTGCTTGGCTATGTTACCGCTTTTGCTCAGCCCCTCTTATAGCATTGCTAGTTGCAGGTGAAGTTGAAGATTTCTCCATGGTGGACAGGATTTTGGTTGGGATATCACAATATCTCTTATATTATTAATGCATCTATATACTTGGTAAAGGGTGGAAGACTCGGCCTTATGCCTGGTGTTTTGTTCCACTCTTGCCGACCTAGTTTCCGTTATACCGGTGTTATGTTCCCGGATTTTGCGTTCCTTACGCGGTCGGGTGATTTATGGGACCCCCTTGACAGTTTGCTTTGAATAAAACTCCTCCAGCAAGGCCCAACCTTGGTTTTACCATTTGCCTCACCTAGCCCTTTTTCCCTTGGGAGTCGCACTCTCGAGGGTCATCTTTATTTTATCCCCCCCCCGGGCCAGTGCTCGTCGTGAGTGTTGGTCCAACCTGTCAACCGCCGGTGGCCATCAGGGGCAACTCTGGGCTGGCCTACTGGAAGTTTGGACAATCCGGTGTGCCCTGAGAACGAGATATCTGCAGCTCCTATCGGGATTTGTCGGCACAGTGGGAGGCTTTGCTGGTCTTGTTTTACCATTGTCAAAATGTCTTGTAAACCGGGATTCCGAGTCTGATCGGGTCTTCCTGGGAGAAGGTCTATTCCTTCATTGATCGCGAGAGCTTTTCATGGGCTAAGTTGGGACACCCCTGCAGGGTATAAACTTTCAAAAGCCGTGCCTGCGGTTATAGGCAGATGGGAATTTGTTAATGTCTAGTTGTAGATAACTTGACACCAGATCCGAATTAAAACGCATCAACCGCGTGTGTAGCCGTGATGGTCTCTTTTTGGCGGAGTCTGGGAAGTGAACACGGTTTCTGGGTTATGCTGACATAGGTAGGAGTTCAGGATCACTTCTTGATCATTGCTAGCTTCACGACCGTTCCGCTTGTTCTCTTCTCGCTCTTATTGCGTATGTTAGCCACCATATATGCTTAGTCGCTGCTGCAGCCTCACCACTTTACCCCTTCCGTTCCTATTAAGCTTTGCTAGTCTTGATGCCCATGGTAATGGGATTGCTGAGTCCTCGTGGCTCACAGATTACTACAACAACAGTTGCAGGTACAGGTTATGCGATGATCATGACGCGAGAGTGATGTTTGCTTGTGTTGGAGTTCTTCTTCTGCTTCTTCTTTGATCAGGGGATAGGTTCCAGGTCGGCAGCCTGGGCTAGCAGGGTGGATGTCGTTTGAGTTTCTGTTTGTGTTTCACCCGTAGTCGGATGTTGCTCTTATGTATTGTGATGTTGTATTCGTGTGGCATTGTATGCCTCTTGTATGTATCCCCATCTATTATGTAATGTTGATGTAATGATATCCACCTTGCAAAAGCATTTCAATATGCGGGTCTATCCTTGGTGGGACCTTCGAGTTCCTTTTGGATAGGGTCGCATATTGGGCGTGACAAGTTGGTATCAGAGCCTCGACCGACCCTAGGAGCCCCCTTGATTGATCGTGTAGTTTGGCCGTTGTTGAGCCTAGAAGAAAACTGTTTTCGGAGTCTAGTTATATCGGAGAGTAGGAATTCTTTTTACTCCTCAGCCCCTTCGTCGCTCTGGTAAGGAATCTTGACGTAGGTGTTTTGAATTACTCCTCTTCCCCTTCAAATTTTTTTCTTTAGGATCACGCAGTTGGTTTTCCGATCGTTGGTTCTCAGCTCTTTTCATCCGGTGCATTTCTCGTCAAGTAGACTCGAGCTTCTTCATCCTTGAGTTCAATCCTCAGTTGTTTTCCTTTCTCGCCCGCCCACCCTTCTTCTTCTCGGAACCGGAGTCCGTATTCGAGTATCCATCCTACTCGTGCGAAGTCTTTGCTTCCTTTCCTCAATGATTTCAACCGGTGTTTTCTCTTAAAGATATTCGTTGGTTTCCCCTTCCAAGTTGTTTTTGTTTTCCCGCCCTCCCACCCTTTTCTTCCGGAGCCTGACTCTCTCTCGACCATCAATTTTCATTCATGCGGAGGTTCTTCAGTCTTCCCTCAATTATTTCAACCGGTCAATTCTCGTCTCGGTGGACATTCTTCATCTCTTTTCCGGTGGATTCAATTCAAGTTTTTCGATAGTGATTATATTCTTTCCCTCAGCTAAAGTGCCTTCCCTGCTCGTTCGCCTCTCGCTAGTTTATCCTTCCAGAGTGCTCAAGACATCTCAGGAGATTTGTCTGTGTGCCAATTAATTTGAGGTTATCACCTCATTCAAATATTTCAATTGTTCCGGTGCATCATCTATCTGTTCAACAATCCCTTTTCAACGGTATTTTCTTTTCAGTGGGCCCTAACCCACAGGTCTTTTTTCCAGGATCTTACCTGACTCTTCTAATTATTCCCGGAGCTATTCCCATATCCTTTCCGAAGTCTGACGTAAGAATGCTTTCCATCAGTCAGATGCCTTTCCAAGATTGATTTCAAATCATTTCATTGTTGGCTCAACCTCTTTGCTTTCCATTCTACCGGAGTATCTCAGTAATTTTGGTGGTGTTTCTCATCATCATTTGAAGACCGAAGAAGAGCTTTTCCTCTAAATCTTGCCCGTTCTCTCAAAGTTTTGTGGTTCTAGTTTCATGCTATCATCTCTAATTATTCCATTTGTCAGTTATTCCTTTTCTTACCCATCCGGAGTATGCCAGGAGTTGTTTTCCCATTTATTCTCACCGGAGGCCATCGTTCCAGAAGAATTCTTCGTCCTCACATTTCAGTTACCGTTATCTATTTATCCTGGTGCTTCGTTCAAGTGTTCTTTAATCAGCTCATGATCCCCTTGTTCTTTTGCATCTAAATCCCCTCAATCATATTTGTTCTTCTAATTCTTCCTGGTGATTCATTCTCTGTCGTCATTCAATTTTCGAATTCTTACGGTGGTTCGTTCAAGATTCTTTTTCCTGGATTATCATTCAATCCATTCGTTCTTTCAATCATACCGGTGGTTCATGAAGACCTTCTCAAGTTTGCGATATGTCATTTCTCAATCCTTTTCAACAAGAATAAGTAGTATGCAAAAGCCATTGCTTGTCATCAATTTAATTTGATGAAGGATAAGAATACAATAAATCTTTTTCTTATTTCCTCAAGGTGATTAATCCCTTCCTTCGTAGTTTGTTCTTGATGAAAATATTCTAGTTCCAAGTGTTTTCATCTTTCTTTTCCGGAGTTCAAATTTCCTCGGCCATCTCGTCGGAACCCCCAGCTAAATCATCGCAAGGCGCATCCTTTTCTTTCATCCATTATTCTAACTCTTCATCCTTTCGTTACCGGAGTTCTTCATGGTGGTTCTTCATGATTTAATTCACTCTTCAAGTGTTCATCAAGATTTTGTTGGTGGAGTTCAATTATCTTTTCCTCTTGTGTCTCGAAGTGCAATTAATTCTCCATATTCTTTTGAAGTGGAGTTTTGCATTTCTTCGTTCTTCTCAGCTATTCAATCTTTTCCGCTTGTGGTCGGAGATCACCTCATAATTTGGAGATGTTATCCATAAGTCCACGACAAGATTATTCTTTCGTTGTTGATTTTCTCAACAACTCCATTCAGCAAGGCCCAATATTGATTTTTCCATTTGCCTAACAACCCATAACTTTCCCTTGGGGTTGCAAACCCGAGGGTCATCTTTATTTTAAAGCCCCCCCCCTAGGCCAGTGCTCCTCTGAGTGTTGGTCCAAACTAGAGCCCTTTGCAGCGCCCCCTCAGGGAAACTTGAGGTCTGGTTTTAGTTATACGGATTGCTCATCCGTTGTGCCCTGAGAATGAGATATTTGCAACTCCTATCGGGATTTGTCGGCACAGTCGGATGGTCTTGCTGGTCTTGTTTTACCATTATCGAAATGTCTTGTAACCGGGATTCCGAGACTGATCGGGTCTTCCCAGGAGAAGGAATATCCTTCGTTGGTCATGACAGCTTATAATTGGCTAAGTTGGGACACCCCTGCAGGGTATAAAATTTCGAAAGCCGTGCCCGCGGTTATGTGGCAGATGGGAATTTGTTAATATCCGGCTGTAAAGAACTTGACACCAGATTTGAATTAAAATACATCAACCGTGTGTGTAGTCGTAATGGTCTCTTCTCGGTGGAGTTCGGAAGTGAACACGGTTTTGGGTTATGTATGAACGTATGTAGTTTCAGGATCACTTCTTGATCACTTCTAGCTTCTCGACTGTTGCGCTGCTTCTCTTCTCGCTCTTATTTGCGTATGTTAGCCACCATATATGCTTAGTCGCTGCTGCAACCTCACCACTTATTTATTCCTTTCGCATTAAGCCCTGCTAGTCTTGATACCCATGGTAATGGGATTGCTGAGTCCTCGGGGCTCATAGATTACTACAACAACAGATGCAGGTGCAAGTTATGAGATGATCATGACGCGAGAGTGATGCTTGCTTCTTTTGAGTTCTTCTTCTGCTTCTTCTTTGATCAGGGGATAGGTTCCAGGTCGACAGCCTGGGCTAGCAGGGTGGATGTCGTTTGAGTTCCTTTTTGTGTTTCATCCATAGTTGGATGTTGCTCTTATATATGATGTTGTTGTATTCATGTGGTATTGTATGCCTCTTGTATGTATCCCCAACTATTATGTAATGGTATGATGTAATGATATCCACCTTGCAAAAGTGTCTCCAATATGCGGTTCTATCCTTGGTGGGACCTTCGAGTTCCTTCAGGATAGGGCGTGACAAGTTGGTATCAGAGCCTCGACCGACCATAGGAGCCCCCTTGATTGTACATCGTTTGGCCGTTGTTGAGTCTTGAAGAAAACTGTTTTCGGAGTCTAGTTATATTGGAGAGTAGGCATTCTTTTTACTCCTCAGCCCCTTCATCGCTCTGGTCAGGAATCTTGACGTGGGTGTTTTGAATTACTCCTCTTCCCCTTCAAATTTTTCTTTAGGATCACGTGGTTAGTTTTTTTTTGTTCGTTGGTTCTCATCTCTTTTGATCCGGTGCATTTTCTCGTCAAGTCGATTCGACCTCCTTGTTTTCGCAAGATCAATCCTCAGCTGTTTTCTTTTCCCACCCGCCCACCCTTTTCCTGTCGGAGCCAGAGTCCCTAATCGAGCATCCATCCTACTCGTGCGAAGCCTTTGCATTCTTTCAACCGTTTTTTCTCTTCATGTTATTCGTCGGTTCCCCCTTCCAAGATACCTTTGGTTTTCCTGCCCTCCCACCCTTTTTCTTCCTGGAGTATGAGTCTCTTTCGACCATCAATTTCATTCATGCGGAGCCTCTTCAGTCTTTCGTCAATTGTTTCAACCAGTGAATTCTCATTTTTTTCGACATTCTTCATCTCTTTTTCTTCTCCGGTGGACTCAATTCAAGTTTTTCGGGTTGATCATATTCTTTTCCTTGGATCAAGTGTTTTCCATGCTCGTTCACCTCTCGCTAGTTTATCCTTCCGGAGTGCTCAAGACATCTCAGGAGATTCGTTTGTGTTTAAATTAATTCGAGGTTGTCACGTCATTCAAATATTTCAATTGTTCCGGTGCATCATCTATCAGTTCAACAATCCTTTCCAACGGTGTTTTTCTCTTCAGTGGGCCCTAACCCATAGGTCTTTTCTCAGGATCTTACCTGACTCTTCTAATTATTCCGGAGTTATTCTCAAATTCTTTTCAAGTGTGATGTAAGATTGGATTCTCAATCACATGCCTTCTCCAAGATCGCTTTCAAATTCTTTTCATTGTTGGCTCAACCTCTTCGCTTGTCATTCTCCCAGAGAATCTCATTAATTCTGGTGGTGTTTCTCGTCGTCAGTTGAAGATCGAAGAAGAGTTTCTCTTAAATCTTGTCCGTTCTCTCGAAGATTCGTGGTTCTAGCTTCATGTTATGCTGTCGAATTATTCCATTTGTCAGATATTCCTTTTTCTTACCCATCCGGAGTATGTCAGGAATTGTTTTTCCATTTTTTTCACTGAAGGCCATCATTCCATAAGAATTCTTTGTCCTCACATTCTAGCTATCGTTCTACATTATCCCGGCACATCTGTCAAGTATTCTTTAATCAGCTTGTTGTCTCTTCGTTCTTTTGCATCTAAATCCCCTCAAGCAAATTTGTTCTTCTAATTCTTCCCGGTGATTCATTCTCTTTCATCAGTCATTTCCGAATTCTTCCCGGTGATTCATTCTCGTTCATCGGTCATTTCCGAATTCTTCCCGGTGATTCATTCTCTTTCATCTGTCATTTCCGAATTCTTACGGTGGTTCGTTCAAGACTCTTTTTCCTTTGTTATCATAATAATTCATTCCTTCTTTCCAATCCTACCAGTGATTCATGAAGACCTTCTCAAGTTTGCGATATGTCACTTCTCAATCCTTTTCAAGAAGAATAAGTAGTATGAAAATCCATTGCTTGTCATCAATTTAATTTGATGAAGGAAAAGCATACAATAAATCTTATCTTATTTCCTCAGAGTGATTAATCCCTTCCTTCGGAATTTGTTCATGATGAATAATTTCGGTTCGAAGTGTTTTCATCTATTCTTTTCCGGAGTTCGACTTATTCCTCGGCCATTTCGTCGGAACCTCCATCTAAATCACCGCAAAGCTCTAATCTTATTCTTTCATCCTTCATTTCTCTCTCGTCATCCTTTTGTCACCGGAGTTCTCCCTGGTGGTTCTTCATGATTTAATTCATTCTTCAGTAGTTCATCAAGATTTTGTTGGAGAAGTTCTAGTATCTTTTCTTCTCGTATCTCGAAGTGCAAATAATACTCCGTTCTTCTCAACTATTGAGAGATTTGGTTGTGGTATAATTTCACCTCAAGTTTTGAGATGTTTTTGATAAGTCCACATCAAGCTTATTCTTTTGTTGTTGATTTTCTCAACAACTTCATTCAGCCCTTCCTCTAAGGACGCTATCAAATTCATTCATGGTGGAAGTTCTTGTTCTTCCATCCGTTCTTTTCATTCCATTCTTTCAATTCTTCCGGAGGCATTACATTGGTCATCTCGTCAAGTGTCCGTTCTTTTGATTCTCGTCAAGTGTCATCCCATCTTGCGAAGTTATTGCTCTATTCTTTCTATGTTCAGCCGGAGTGCTTCCGGAATTCTTTCATTCTTATTCCTTTTCTACCTTGTTCTAACCGGCATGGTTTCACAGTCTATCTTGTTTCCATGAGCGTTTGATTCTCGTCATATTCGTCGTTCCTCTTTCTACCCGAGTGCTCTCTACTTGGTTCATCTTTTCTCTTGCATTCTTACTTCACCTCTTCCTCTTTCTCTTCCGTCTCGTTCCCAAGATCTCGGGACGAGATCTCTTGTTAGTGGAAGAGAGTTGTAATGCCCCGAATCCGATGCGCCAGGTGTCTTCTAGTTATTCGTTGTTGTGGCCATGTCATTTGCTTGCGTGTTGCATTTTTCCATGTCATCATCAGCATTTCTTCTACATGTTTTTCAAAACTTGCATCCGTCCGGGTCCTCCCGGATCTCTCCGTTGTACGTTCTAAGCCCAACCACACTCGCATGCGCCCGTCACCCCTCTCAGACCATGTTTCGTGAGCGGGAGAAAAATGTTCTTGGAATAGGTCGAGATTTGCCGAGTGGCCTTGGTATATCACCGGTAGACCACCCGTCAAATTTCGTTCCATTTGGAGGTCCTTTGATGCCCCAACGGTTAACCGAGTTAACTGAAAACCCCCTTTTTCTCTTGAAGCCCAGCACCTCGTCACACAGCCCACCTAGCGCATCCAACTTCCCTCCATGCTCTCCGCCATTGGATCACGATCGTGTGGGCGAAAATCGCACCTCATTTGGACTCTCCTAGCTCCTTCTACCTATATAAAGGCCCTCCCCTTCCATTTTCGCTATGCAAACCCTAGCCTTCTTCCCTCAGCGCTGCCGGACACATCTCCCCACTAACAGACATGTCCACAGCCGCTCCGCAGCCAACCGCATCACGCCACGTGTCCCCGCCGCCGTCGTCTCCTCCGCGCGGCGCCGAGCCCGCCGAGCCTGAGGCCGGCCCGCTCGGCCCGAGCCGCCGCCTCCATCGGGTGCGACGCGCCCGCCTCACCCGCGTCACCGCTGTGCCCCGCCGCCCGATGCTCCTCGCCGACCGCGCCGCCAACCAGCGCCTCCGCCATGCCGCCTTGCCCCGCCAGCCGCGCCGCCGCACGTCGCCGGCGTCCCGCTGCCACCCGTCGCTTCCTCCGCGCCCCAGCTCACTGCCAGCCCCTTACCCGGCCAGATCCGTCCAGGGGTCGGCCGGATCCGACCTCCCCGACCCTGCCGGACCTCCCGCCCCCGACCTCCGGCGATCACCAGCGTCCACCACCTCGCCGGAGTTCGTCGCTGACTGGATCTGGACAAGATCCTCCACTCCCTCCAACCAAACACGCACGCCCGGACCCAGATCCCTCCGTCCTAGATCCACCCCGTCCAGATTCGCCCGAGGTGAAATTTCCACCAAGTCCCTGGGTTTTTCAACATTACGTGCTCATGTTTGACCTGCCAAAATTTCTCTCATGTTACTCTATTTTGCATGTATGATATATAAAAATGTTCATTCTGAGATGCTCTCCAATTCATTCCATTGTGGAATGCTTGTTTGAGTTCATTTTGATGACTAAATCTTCGTTGCAAAACTGCTAAATGATATAATCTACTGTTTGTCAACATTATTTGCGCATCTAGTGAGTGCCCCAACTTTGTCACTGTTGATGCTATGATGATGATCTTGATATGCACATGTTCTGCTCTTCATGCTATTCACGTTGGTGTGCTTTGCATTCATGTTAGGGTGCATCTTGATATCTTGATCCCTGTTGCAAAAGTGCATGTTGCTGTTAACTACTGAAAACTGCTGTAACTTGCTGATTTGTCATTTTTGTTGCATTTTGTGTGTGCAACCTATGAGCATGATGCCTACATGTTTTCGTAGAATATTTATGCCATATTTATAGGGATGCAATCCATGTATTTTTATATGCCATGTAGTGAGTGCATCAAGCTTGTGAAGTGGGCCACTTGCTGTTAACTTTCTGTCAATGCTAAAACTGCTATATCATGTTGTCATGTTTTCTTGATGCTACCAATTAATCCATGCATAATCTGGAGATACTTAGTTGAGATGTTTTGTTGTCTATGTTATTCTATATCATGCCATGCCTTTTTGTGCCCTATATATTTCCTTCAGCATATGTTTTCATTGCCATGAACATGCTTATATAATGTTCCAGATTCCTGTTAACTTCATCATGCTATGTTGTGAGCATGATAGTAATTATTCTATGCCCCTTATGGAGATGCTCCAATTACATGTTCTGAAGTATGCTATGAGTACTTTGTTCACATGCCATGTTTGCTAATTTTGGATGTCATATGCCTCTCTTCCATGCTTGCAAACATGCTATCACAATGTTGCTGTTTTACACTTGCTGAAACTATTTCAACTTTCAATCTTGTCATGTTGGTTCCCACTAATGCATGAGCCATATGTTTATGATGCTTTGAGATTATTTTGTCTTTGTTATGTGTACTTTGATGCCATGCCCTTGTTTTCTAGATATAGTTGCTATAGCATTTTTGTTTCATGCCTCCAACATGCCATCATATTAACTCGGCTCATGTATATGCTGATGTGTTATAAAGTTACATTTTGCATTGATCATATTGGTTTAATATTGATGCCTATGAATGTGAACCTTAATGATATTTGAAGTATGTTATCTGTAAATGAAGAACATGTCAAGTTTCTTCTCATTTCATTCCTGTAGCATGTTGTTTTGATAGTTGCAAAGTGCCTACTTGCTGTTTTGGGCAGATTGTTGTTATAACTTGTTTGGAGTGTATGTGTTGCACCGTTGCTCCGTTTTGAGCATGTTCTATATGAAACTTGCTTAGAATTGCATGTAGTTTCATCTTATCATGTTGCATCCATGTTTTGAGAGTGTTTGCTTGATGTTTGAATGCATTTTCAATCAATGCCATGTTTAACTTGTTTTGCTCATATCTTCTAGGCCGTAGCTCATCTTGGTACATCTTAACTTGTTGTTTAATAACTTGAGAATAAGGTTTATTCAGATCTGGACCCATTTCAGTATTTGCTTATGAGGACTTACCGGATTTGTTATATGTTGTTTCCGGCCTCATTTAAACTTGCTTTGATGTGTTGCTCCTGTATGCATCATCTCTTCCCATGAGTAGCATCATATAACCTTTGTCATGCATCATGCCTGGTTGAGCATCTTTTCATGTTTATGTGTTGTGTGTTTACCTTGTGGTTTGCTCCTTTTCTGGTTGTGCTTCTTCTCGATAGTTCCTGCTTCGTTGCGATCGTGAGGATTCGTTCGTCTACGCTTGGTTCGTCTTCGCCCATTCGTCTTCTTCATGGATTCGTTCTTCTTCCTAGCGGGATTTCAGGCAAGATGACCGTTATCCTGGATATCACTACTATCATTGCTATGTTAGTTGCTTCGTTCTATTGCTATGCTGCGCTACCTATCACTTGTTTATCAAGCCTCCCAAATTGCCATGTCCGCCTCTAACCTTTTCACCCTTCCTGGCGAACTGTTGCTTGGCTATATTACCGCTTTGCTCAGCCCCTCTAATAGCATTTTTAGTTGCAAGTGAAGTCGAATATTGCTCCGTGATGGACAGGATTATGTTGGGATACCACAATATCTCTTATTTAATTAATGCATTTATATACTTGGTAAAGAGTGGAAGGCTCGGCCTTGTGCCTGGTGTTTTGTTCCACTCTTGCCGCCTTAGTTTCCGTCATACTGGTGTTATGTTCCTTGATTTTTGTGTTCCTTACACGGCCGGGTGTATGGGAACCCCTTGGCAGTTTGCTTTGAATAAAACTCCGCCAGCAAGGCCCAACATTGATTTTTCCATTTGCCTAACAACCCATAACTTTCCCTCTGGGGTGCAAACCCGAGGGTCATCTTTATTTTAAACCTCCCCGGGCCAGTGCTCCTCTGAGTGTTGGTCCAAACTAGAGCCCTTTGCAGCACTCCCTCAGTGAAACTTGAGGTCTGGTTTTAGTTGTACGGATTGCTTATCTGTTGTGCCCTGAGAACGAGATATGTGCAGCTCCTATCAGGATTTGTCGGCATAGTCGGGTAGTCTTGCTGGTCTTGTTTTACCATTGTCGAAATGTCTTGTAGCCGGGATTCCGAGACTGATCGGGTCTTCCCGGGACAAGGAATATCCTTCGTTGGTCGTGAGAGCTTATAATGGGCTAAGTTGGGACACCCCTGCAGGGTATAAACTTTTGAAAGCCGTGCCAATTGTTATGTGGCAGATCGGAATTTTTTAATATCCAGTAGTAGAGAACTTGACACCAGATTCGAATTAAAATGCATCAACCGCGTGTGTAGTCATGATGGTCTCTTTTCGGCGGAGTCCGAGAAGTGAACACGGTTTTCGATTATGTATAAACGTAAGTAGTTTAAGGATCACTTCTTGATCACTTCTAGCTTCTCGATCGTTGCGCTGCTTCTCTTCTCGCTCTTATTTGCATATGTTAGCCACCATATATGCTTAGTCGTTGCTACAACCTCCCCACTTACCCATTCCTTTCCCATTAAGCCCTGCTAGTATTGATACCCATGGTAATGGGATTGCTGAGTCCTCGTGTCTCACAGATTACTACAACAACAGTTACACGTTCAGGTTATGCGATGATCATGACGCGAGAGTGATGCTTGCTTGTTTTGAGTTCTTCTTCTGCTTCTTCTTTGATCAAGGGATAGGTTCCAGGTCGGCATCCTGGGCTAGCAGGGTGGATGTTGTTTGAGTTTCTGTTTGTGTTTCATCCATAGTCGGATGTTGCTCTTATGTATGATGTTGTTGTATTCATGTGGCATTGTATGCCTCTTGTATGTATCCCCAACTATTATGTAATAGTATGATGTAATGATATCCACCTTGCAAAAGTGTCTCCAATATGCACTTCTATCCTTGGTGGACCTTCGAGTTCCTTTAGGATGGGGCTGCATATTGGGCGTGACAAGGTTGGTGTTCGGCTTGATATGCCACTTTATCCTGTCCACGTGGTCATCGGTCTGGTTGGTCTGCCTGATAGTATTTTGACAGTACTGTCTCAAGGGCTTCGTCATCGAACTGTGGCAGCAACTTGCGCTAAGGGTAACTTTTAACAGGTCGCTCATGGCCAGATTCCTCAGCAGCCAGGACCTTAGTCCACCTTTCATTAAGCATATCTTGTTCGGCTTTGAGATGCTGCTACTTCTTTTTCAGGCTCCGGGTTGTAGCAATGAGCTGTCACTTGAAGCGTCGAGGGGTTCCTCTGGGACGATAAAATCTTCGTCGCCGAGGCTGACCTCCTCTTCGGATTCTGGCATATAGTTGATGTCCTCCGAATCTTCGTGATCAGTGTGTTTGGGACTATGTTCAACCTCTTCCCTCTCATCTTGTTCGGACATGGGCTCGACAGGGTATTCAGGATATTCGTCATCATCTGGAGTCTCATTGTTCCGGTGCCAGTGTTACTATCCTTCGCCCGACACGATCGATAGCAGCGCCGCTGACGTCGGTGCTTTGGTGGTTTATCGACGGGTTTGTCCTCATCGGGGTTCTGATTGTCCTCGTCATGCTTTTTTATAAGGAGTGTTCACCATGTATACATCATAGGTTGAAGTGGTCGTCCAACGCCCCATGATGGGTGGGACTTGTTGCGGCTTGGCGTCTGCATCGTCATCCATACCACCGATGTCTTCGGACGTGTAGTCCAGCATGTCGGTTAAATCGTCGACAGTGGCTACTAAGTGGGTGGTGGGTGGGGCGTAAAATTCCCCGCTCTCAGCCTCCAGCCCAAGATGGGTACAGTTTGGAGTAACACTACTAGGAAAAGGCATGCTAGTGGCGCACCTGTTTTGGCTACTAATGGCGCACTACAGGTGCGCCACTAGCATCACGCCATTAGTAATTAATACTAATGGCGCACCCCTAGTACGCCATTAGTATGTCAAGTGGTGCGCCATTACAATCTGACTTAGTAATGGCGCACCACATAGAAATGCGCCATTAGTAACAAATTTTTTTCAATTTTTTTTAGAATTTCATTTTTTTTCTTAATCTTGGGTCAATATGCTTAATCTTGGGTCAAATCGCACTCCATGGTCAAACTTCCCAAAAGGTCACCCATCCTCACACTACTCCAGCCCAAGAACGCTTAAGTTCAGAGTTCTATCCAACCCCAGCACCAGCTCACTTAACAGGCACTTGTTGATATATCTAGCATACCAATCCTATTAAACCTTGTTGATGTCTAGGACTTTGTTCATGTTCATGAGTGTGATGAAATTTTGAATAAATGTTTCAAACTTCCGTTCATATTACGTATCATATTTTGAACATTTTTAAAAAAAAATAAGAAACTAATTTTTTTTTGTTACTAGTGGCGCACCTAGCAAATGATGGGCCACTAGTAAGTTTAATTTTTTTTCCATTTCCCCCCTCTAGATCTTAAAAGCCCCGTATCTTTTTTTTGTTAGGTTTTTGGGGATTCTAAAAATATTCAACGGGGTTACCCCATTTGAATTCGGATGTAACTTTTCAAGTAGATGATTTTTCATATAAAAAAACTATTTAATCCGAGTTCGTATGCAAAAGTTATGCCCATTTTACAAATTCTAGAGAGATTTTGCAAATAAAGTCAAAATTCATATTTGTAAATTTTCCCAACAACTAGACCACATATCACATGGGAAACTTATTTTATTTTAGTTTTTTGACACTTCCATCATTTTCTCTTTTTTAAACTGAAAAGGCGGTCCACGGGGGGGGGTGCATTCGGTGGATTTTTTGGGCAAAGTTAGTAATGGTGCACCGTGGGTGTGGTGCGCCATTACAAGTTTAACTAGTAATGGCGCACCACACCCATGGTGCGCCATTACTAGTTTTAAAAAAAATAGTAGTGGCGCACCGAGGGTGTGGTGTGCCATTACTAGTTAAAACTAGTAATGGGGATAGTGCGCCATTACTAGTTTTGAAAAAAAAGTAAAAAAAATTGTTAGTAGTGGCGCACCGAGGGTGTGGTGCGCCATTACTAGTTAAACTAGTAATGGTGCACTATCCCCTGGTGCGCCATTACTAGTTTTGAAAAAAAAATGTTAGTAGTGGCGCACCATGGATGTGGTGCGCCATTAGTATTTGGACACTAATGGCGTACCAACACATGGTGCGCCATTAGTATATAGCAGTGGCATACCACATATGTGGTGCGTTATTAATGTCCATATTATCTATAGGCCTTTTCCTAGTAGTGTAAGGGCCCTGGTGATGGCGAGAGTCTGCATCAATCCCAATGTTTCGTCTAGGAGTGGAAGTGTGACAGGAAACTACTGATCTGCTTGCCTGAGTTTTGCGAGGGACACCTGATCAGACCCACTGAGTGCAGACCTGGGCAGTTCGGGACGGTTGCCTAGAGCCAATTCTGGGTCTTCAGTCGGGATTTTCACAAGGGGAAGAAGTCCGCGGGGCTCACTCTCCCGTCTTCGGACAATGAGACCCGCCCCAGATCTATGGTCGAACTAGGTATGGGTGTTGACCCTTGTACGGGATCTAACAGGGGATCCGAAGAGTCTCCTTGGCGGGGACAGAGAGTAGAGGCCAAGGCCACGAACCCGTCGAAGACTATCGACCTACTCGAGACGGCCGATTGAGTTTGCACGAAGCACAAAGCCACCAAACACAAAGACCTGTCCAGGGAGAAAGGTTTCCCTGGACGTGGCATCATTGTTGGTGAAGAGGTGAGCTATTGATCTGGCTATCAATGATACATCAGAGCTCTCAATGAAAGCACCAATGTCGGTATCAAAACTGGCAGCTCTTGGGTAGGGTGCCCAAGTTGTATGTCTGAGGACCGAAGGTAACTATGGACAAAGGACACAGTGTTTACCCAGGTTCTGGCCCTCTTAATGGAGGTAAAACCCTACTGATGCTTGATTATATTTGAAGGGTATAGGGGTTACAAGAGTTGATCTACCACGAGATCGAGTTGGCTAACCCTAGATTAGCTACCCTAGCAATGTTGTGATCCTGCCTCCGATGTACCCTCCGGTTTATATAGACACCAGAGGGGCTAAAGGTTGTACAAAGTCGGTTTTATAGAAAGGAATAACACATTCACACACCTATACTTGCCATCCACGCATACGGGAGTCCCCATCAAACACGATAGGTAATCTTCTGTCTTGTATCTCGACGGCCCATCAGTTCGGCCCACATCCAATAGACCGGACGCCCGAGGACCCCATAGTCCAGGACTCCCACACCCACCTTGTCGTCTCGCTCAAACCCTAGCGCCACCGCTAGCTTCTGTCGCCGCCGGAGTCGAAGCGCTTAGCTGCCACAACTGCTCCTACGACGACTACACGCCGGCCGCGAACCTCATCTTCTCCGCCGTTGCCGTAGGTGTCTTCCGCCACCAAGTTAGGGCACGGGAGATTGAACTGCTCGGCATCCGTTCTGCCTCGTCTAGCAGTTCTTCAAGTGGTAAATAAACTTTCCTTGTTACCGCTTTTTCGATCTGTTAAATCCATTCACTTCAGCCAAAAGTGGTTTCTGATCCTCCAAATCTCTATCTTTCTATTTTTGAATCTCATATCTGGAAAGTATGTTCACTTATGCTCCACAACTAGTTAGATTCCTCACTTGTGCTTATTCGTGGATTCGTACAAATCTGGAACCAACTCACTTGAAATAAGTGAATGTCTTTGCAATATGTGGTCTATGTCTTCAAACTGATTTATCTTCAAAATCTTCTGAGAATGCATATGACCTCTTCCCCTTCCCTCGCATCTCTAATGCTGTCAAAGGTACATGTCCATGGGGGAATTCCTTGGTTCTCATAGTCTGCATTCATTTGCAGAGTTCTTACAGTGACACATTGAATCTCCAGAAGCTAGTTCTTGTCTGACTAGTTGTCGGAAGCCATTGACTATCTTGATGCCTTTTAGTCTGAATATAATGGCAACTAAAAAATCTGCAAGGAAAGGTGGCAGGCAACACTGTGACAATATTGCTCCAGATTTGCCTCTAGATCTGTATGAACTTTACAAGTCAGATCCTAAGGGGAACTACAATCAGTGCAAGTCATGAATACAATGGATCTGAAGATATTGGGTAGAGAAATGGTTCAAGTATCACTTTGTGACTCCTGCGTATGTGAAGAAGAATGCTATCAAGCACCCATGGGGCGATATTCTCTACAAAAAATTGCAACCTCACACGAAGGCTGAAGACATAGCTCAAGTCTTCTATCCATGCATGGTCCGAGGATCTCAGCCTAACAATGTCGACCCGTCATCTCTTCAATGGTGTCGTGATGATGATTTGTTCAAGCGCAACTATTAGTTTGCAAAGGAGTCAGCTGCCAAGAACAAAAAGGCATTCAGACTCAACTTCAACCCTGGTCCGTCTGCTCCAAGGTCTGATGGCACACGTGACGCCAATGTTATTGTCATCGTTCCCTTCAATGGCTTCAATGGGCTTCTCTCCCATGTTGCAGCTCAAAGGGCCACAATTGATCAATCTGCTGATGAGGCTGACTCTGAGGATGCTCATGTGCCTCTGAAGCAAAAGTAGAAGTCAAAAGCTTCCAAGCCCTCTACTGCTCCAAAAGCTTTGACCGTGAAGCCACTACAAACTGCACCACCTGAATCAAGTGTGCAGTCTGAAGATCAGTCCCGCATCTCCAAGAGAACCAACAAGCCAAAGACCAAGAAGATTTCTGGGCATGCACTCACTCCTGCTGCCATTCTGCACAATGAAGAAAACACCATTGATCTGTCAAGTTATGAAGATCTTGCAGATGATGCTCCCAAAGAGTTGGTCACAAGGAAACAAGAGGCTGAGATCTTCCAGGACCTGCCTCTGTTTGATGTTGACATTCTCAACAACTTCATTGTTGAATGGTTCTAGAATCAAAGCATCACCATTGATGATTTGCAGCTTCCAGTGGACATCAGCGTTACCTTTCAAGGGGCCATTGCCAACGAACTTGCCATTGCTCAGAAAATTGTTGAGCTGAAGAACAAGATCGATTATGAGAAGGCTCGATTCAGGAAGCACGTGGCCAGGCTCAGTGTTGCTGATGTGCAAAACTTCAAGCAGATGATGCATGACCCCAAGGACCAGTTCAACAAGAAGCGTGAACAAGCGGCACACGCGAGCGCATGAAGTACTCTGTGCAGAAGTGTGTGCAAGTGCACAATGAGGCTGAGAAGAGAAAGGCACTTGGGCATCCTGGCATCAATACCAATCTTGCTGCAAAGAAGAGCAAGAAGTCTACTGAAGCGAAAACCAACGCTCCAAGGCAGGAACGACCGAGCATAGTCTTCCCTGCAAACATGACTGGCTCAAAGCCAAAGGTCACCTCAGAAGCTTCTGAGCAAAAGAAAACTCGGTAAGCTGAAGCTGAAGCCCGAAAGAGGAAGCTCCATGACGCCCCTGACGCTGCTCCCTCCAAGAAGAAGCTGAAGACTAAACCTTCAAAGTCTTCCTGCAAAGAGCGTGTTTCTGCCCAAAAACTGCTAAATGTCGAACCAATCTATGTTGCTCTACCTGCCTCAACCAATCACGAGTGCCGTCTAGTGATCCATGAGCCTGCTTCCATAGAGGCCCCAAAAGATGAAGAAATTGCAGTTGCTGATCCCATCAAAGCTAAAGACATTGGTCATGAGGACCATGTTCAAGATGATGAAGTCCTTCCTCAGATTGAACCCAATCCCGTGGTATCATCACCTGCTCCAACGAGCAGTGAGTTGATTAGTACTGGCCGTCCTTTGTTACCCCATCCCATGACACCAATCACTCAAGATATTCCCTTTGATGATGAAGCTATTCTATGTACTCCAACGGCTCAAGTCACCACTCCAGTGCTTGAGACTATTCAAGAAAGTCCTGAAGACATGGATTTCACAATCCCTTCACCTCATGCGTCGCCTTCCTTCAAAAGGTTTCGCAAAGGTCCTAGGCCTCAGGCCTCCATCTCAAGCATTCCAGAAGAGGATGTGCAACCAACTAGCTCAGTAGCACATCAAGTGTTCCCAGATGCCATCCCTTTTGAGACCCCTCATGAGTCTGAAGCAAAGGCTACTGAAGACATTCCGGCTGCATCAGCCGATGAAGACAAAGCAGATGATCGAGAAGTCATTCCCCCTAGCAGTGAAACTGTCGTGCCGGAAGAAGAAGTGATTATGCCCGACCCTCCTGTCATTGAAGCCATGGAGGTTGAAACCAATGTGGCTGCCACCACCAACACCACTGAAGCCAATGACACGGTCATGGCTGAAGACATTGTGGAGCCCGAAGTCAATGCTGCAACTGAAGATACAGTGCAGCCAATCACTTCTGATGTAACTGTTCCTCCACTAGTGCCACACACTATGGAACGAGCTTACAATCGTGGTGAGTTGGTGACTGTCAGATGGCCCATTATGGTACCACCCACTGCTCCAGCCCCTCAGTATGATTATCATGTGGAACAATGGCCTCAAACTCAGAAGCCAAAGCCAAGCCTGCCAAGGCTTCCAAGTGTTGCAACAACCCAAGGCTCATTCAGTGTGCTCAACTTCAAAGAGCACAACACATTCTTTAATAGCGCCAAGAACCCATAGAAGTAGCCCAATATCTCTACTGATAGGTTCTGGAGCCATCAGCAACGAAGCTATTACTCATACATCCTATACAACCAAGACCGAATTTCTCCTCATAAGCGTCTGGATTGTGATGCTATGGCTGGGCTGCCTTGCCATGAAGAGGCCCTTCACTACTTCAGAGATGTTGGGCTACTACCATTTGTGACTGACAAATAGCACCGGAACGAATAGCTTCTGCTGCAGTTTTATGCCACTTTGCACATTCGAGGCTACAACAGGGATCTGAAGACTTGGATCCTTGAGTGGATGACAGGTGACATCCATCATGAAGCCAAAGCTCAGGACATCATTGAGCTTACTTCCCTGCCCACTCCTGGTGAGTTGTATGAACCAGGTTGTCAACTTTATCTAAATGAACTATAGTGCATCTTTCAGAAGCCAGAGCCCAACATGAGCCAGATGCTGAGCATGATAAAGCCCTTGCCCATGACGCCAAATACTCCACGGAGTTCTTTGTCCAGGACCTGGAGTACTTGCCCCGCATAGTATATCATATTCTGAGGCATACTCTGTGGCATATCAAAGGCAACTCTTCTGAGGCCAAACTTGAAGGCGCCACGAAGATATTGCTCTTCTATATCATTAATGGCATCAGATTCAATACCCAATATTTCTTCATCTGACAGCTTGCTGCTTCTGGCATTGATCTCTTTGGACTGAAGTTTATGCTCCCTGGATTATGCGCTTGATCAAGCTTCATTCCACTGTCAACTATCAACCTTCAGCATGCAATCATGTTGTATTCTTGCCTGAAGTTGACATGACTTATGAAGCCATCTACACTGAGCCAGCAAAGAAGCCACTCCACTTGCAAAATGCGGAATATCAAAGCTTCACTCAGCCAATCGAAGGCATTCATGTACAAAATTCTACTACTCCTACTTATCCTCTGTCTGGCAACTTGCGTTTGCCGCATCGTGCTAATACTGTAGCCACTGCCAGCACAATTGCTCAAAGTCTTCAGAAGCGTCCCCGTGTCCTCAATGACCGCGAGCTTCTGGTATCTCTACATCAAAAGCAGGATAGGCATCATGAGTGGCTGAAGCGCCAAATGCAAAGTCTTCTGGTTGATGTTAATCGCATTCGCAACTTGGCCACCAATAATTCCTTCATCACACATGAAGCCTGTCGGCAGTCCTGGAAGAGCCACACACTGCTTTCTTCTGAAGATGATCTTTGCGAAGATGGCTTCACAGAAAAATTCAAGTTTGACTCCAGGCCACCGCATTCTGCAAGTTGGCGTCCAACACCTTCCATTTATGATTCTGAGTATTCATCTTTGGCTGCAACTGCTGTTGCATGAGTCGTGGATGAAGAATACGATGCCACCTCACTAGCATTGGCTTCGTTGCATCAGGATTCTGCACCATGCCCGTCTACATCACCCAACTCCAACGTCGACCCTACTACTCCAACATATTCTCCACCTGGGAACGAGTAGATATTCTATATCTTGAAACATTTTTGGTCCTTACTGACAAAAGGGGGAGAAGCATATGAGGTTGGTAGTCTTCAAGCGGGTGCATATGGGGTGGTTGCCTTTTTTTGCTAAGTGCTTACAACTCTCGTTTTGAAACTATTTGGCTCTTGAGTTGTAAGACTTAAACTTGATGGTCGTCTGCTACTTTTGCTGCTACCTTGTGATGCTATGATAAATTCCGCATGAAGTCATTCTACAGACGTCCATTTCTCATTATGCATATCATTATCTACTTTACTTTCATATATGCATGATGAATTGTCTTCATGATTGAAGAAGGTCTCCACAAAGCAAAACCTGCCATGTGCATTTGCATTCAAAGGAAAACTACTTATATGCACATCTTCAGGGGGAGCCTCTTTTAACCTATGAAGACAATGCCTACGTACCTGAACTTTCACATACTTTTATCCCCGTTGAAACCTTCAACCAGTTTGTCATCAATCACCAAAAAGGGGGAGATTGTAAGTGCATATAGTGCTACCCCTAGTTGGTTTTGGAGTTTTGACGACAAACATGGTTGGGGGACTAATGTGTTGTGAGAATTGCAGGATAACACAGGTAGTAGTCCCTCATTGATTCGGTTTACCTATCAGAGATGACCCCTAAAAATGTGTGAAGACATTGAAGTCAATGGTGGTTCGTGAAGACATGCATGATGAAGATAATGATGTGTGAAGACATTCACTTGAAGACTATGGAGTGTGAAGACATAGTTGTTTCAGTTTCCTTTTCTTCTTTATTCAGTCATAGGAACCACCATACTGTTAAGTGGGGTCCAAGTGAACAAAGTCAGAGTGACTGATGTGATGCTCAACCAAATCCTATGTCTTCAAGCGAAGACAACGAGAGCAAATCTTATCCAGAGCTGGATGAGTTAGCTTTGCTTGTAGCCCAAGCCAAGCTACCCGCGTGTGTTTGAAATCCGACCATTGGACACGTGTCAGTTCCTTAGTGACCCAGGGTCATTTCGAACATATCAGGTCGGGTTGCCACTTGGCTATAAATAGCCCACCCCCTACATCATAAATTGGTGGCTGCCTAGAGTTATTACATGACTTTTGTCATTTGAGAGCAACCCACCTCTGAAGCCTTTGAGAGAGAGATCCTTGCCAGGACAAAGCCCAAAACTCCAGAGCCAAAGAGTGTTAGGCATCACTGGAGTCTTTCTGTCCGCGTGATCTGAAGACTTGTTACACTTGAGGACTGTGCATCCTCCAGCTGGTTAGGCGTCGCGTTTCAAAGATCCAAGAGTCATTGCGGATTGCCCGTGAACAACGTCTGTGAAGGTTTGGAAGTCTACCTTCAAGACTTACCTGAGTGATAGGGCGAGGACTAAGAGTTGTTAGCTCTAGGGAAATAAGGTGAAAACATAGTCTTCTGAGTTCAATCTCAGCCTCCCTAACCAGACGTATAGTTGTCACAGCAACTCGAATTATTCTACCAAATCCTTGTCTTCACCAAGCAACTGGTTCTATCCCCTACACTCCTTACTTTTCAGTTTGTCTTCGTGAAGTCTTTGCTTGTCTACCTGATCCATTTGACTTCATTGAGTGAATACTTATATCTGTTTGGCTTCATTCTGTCTTTCATTCTGATCATGTCTACCTAGTTGTTGTTCGTCTTCATGCTTTCACTAATCTGCTTGCTTGACTATTACTTGCCTAGTGTAGTTTAAATTCTGCTCCATATCATATTGGTTCAGTATTACCTGTTTATCTTCAAAGCCCTTGTGTTTTGAAGACTTTCATAAAAATCGCCTATTCACCCCCCTCTGGTCGACAACTAGCACTTTCAACTACGTGTCATGAACCTTTGTTCATGTGGGGGATTTAAAGGTTTCCGAGGCAGGTGCCACATCAAAGTTCTGCATATATATTAGGTATTCAAACATCACAACCACACATCTCCATATATGTGTTTGGCCCACAAGCAAGCAATGTCGGTTGTCCTCTAGCACTCACTCACGGGGTTATTAGCGAGATGCTTCGTCCATCTCTGCGTCTTGACTTGGTCAATCACTTCGACCGACAGCAACAAAGGTTAATTTGACTTATAATTAGGAGGGGATTAAATTTTGGTTCGTCATATACGACACGGTACATGCAACTATACTTTGAGTGCATGTATACGCACGAATCCCATGCGTCATGAACCAGATCTGTGTGGGGAATGTGCAATTTTCGATGCATGCATGCGCCACATCAAAATGTTGTGCTTTTGGTATTCAAACATATATGCATGCATCGCGCATGTCCATACATATGTTTGGGGCACATACATGCAGTGGTTGTCTTTGGACACTCTCCCTCGCTTGGTTATCATCGACGACTTATATAGTCCTAGGCCCACATGGACGTCCATCACTTCGACCAACAACACGAGAGAGCTTACCAGGGTGGATTCTTCTTCTCTTGTTTCGCGTTACCGTGTGGTCATACATCCATATATATATACATATATATATATTATATATACACATATATATAGGGTGGGACTATTTAGAAACCCCCTCTAGAGTTCCTAAATAAGCTTATTAAGAAACCACGCCCACTCCTACCTGTTTCTTTTCCCGAAGGAAGCGAGCGAGTGAGCGAGCAGCGCGGTAGCGCTACGAGGGAGCGATCGAGCTCGTGTCCGGTGAACTACCCCGCCTATCGTGGTGGGCTCACGGCAGATTCCAAAGGATGGCTAAAGAGAGGAGGAGGCTCGAGGGCGCTAGTGGGCTCCAAAGGCGAGGTTGGTATGAGCGGGCGTGGGACGTCGGACATACCCAGGTTCGGGGCTCTCCGGAGAGATAACACCCCTAGTCCTGGAGCTGTATGGGGGAGGAAGGAGGCTGGCCAAGGCTTAGGATGCTCCTTCTCTCTGGTGTTGCTGTCTCGGTGGCTTGTTCTGCGCTTACTCGCTTTCCGTCCCCCCCTACACATGGGTGCTCCTGGGGGGTTTTATAGACCAACCCGCCAGGGGTACAATGGTAATGTTACAAATCGGTGGCTCCGGGTTGTCGGCGTTTGGGGACCCAGGCTGGGCCCCGCTGAGGGCCTGTGGTTTGCCGGGTTCCCCTAGGTGTGGGCCTCGCATGCCTAGGGGGACTGTGCATGTCTTGTCGATCGTCAGGGTGTGGCTGAGTCGAGTCGTGTACAGTGGCTCTCCATCAGGTCGCCGCTTGTTGTCGTCAGCGGTGAGGGCGGAGGCACTTTAGCCACGCCAGCCCTAGTCAGCGGGTAGGTGAGGGGCATTGTTGCCATGCTCCGGCTGACCAGAGGCATGGGCGGGGCACTATTGCCTTGGTCATTGATGATTGAAGACTCGTCCCATCATACGGCCTGGATGGGATGGGAGCTGACCCGTGGCTGGATTGCGGAGCATGCCACAGCTGGAGATGGCTTGTCGAGGAAGCTTTGGTTGTGCTGGGTTTGGCTATCTTGCACTAGTTGTTGAGGCCCAGTCAACGCGTCTTGCCAGGTCGGAGCGCTCGGCCGGGTTGCGGGGCTTGGCCGGGTCGAGCGACCCGGCCAAGCGCATGCCAGCTTGAGGGGCGATGCCGGCCCTGTTGTTTTTGAAAAGGATCCGGGTTCCGTTGCCCGCCCGGGGTTCATCCCCCCGACAGTAGTCCCTGAAGCTGTGAAGGTCTGCCGTCTTTGGATGAGTGGGCCTTCATAGTTTCCCTTTAAGCAACGCGGATTTTGCGAGCGCCGGGTCCGGCAACACCCACTGTGTGCCGGTTTTCTCGAAAACCGGATCGCGGCATCCCGGCCATGGCGAGAACCAAGGAGTCCATCGAATCTTTGGGCAATCCCTCGGGCTTCGCGCGTGCGCCACGTGGTGCCCGGAAGTCGGAGGGGCCTGACAGGCCACGCGCGTGACGGGACTAGGCGACGGGCTGGGGCCCGCGCCGCGCGCCCTTGGCCCACACGCGCGGATTTATTGCGGTGTCCGGGGGCCCGTTGCTCTTCCTCGGGTAGTTAATGCGTGTGTACGTGCACACTTATTGCTGGGTAGTGGAAAGGTGCGTGCAGGCGATCCCACTCCCCCACATTCAAACCGAGGGTTATAAATCGGTGGGTAGGGGGGCGGCGGACATCATTCTCGCACGCGTCCTCCTATCCCTTTGCTCTTGCTCTGCTCTTTGCAACCGACACACTGCGGCGCCCGCTGTCCCAAGCAGAACTTTTCCGTTGTCCATCTTCTTTCTCCTTCTTTCGATCATGGCACTGCCGTCAAGCTCTTGGATGGGTTCGAATGTCACCACCGAGGACATTGCCCATCTTCGGGCGTCGCGGCGCTTGTCGCGGGAGACGGATGTCGTCGTCCGTCTACTTCGCGGCGAGCAGAGGCCGCAGCCCGAAGAGTTGGAGCGCGTGGTCTTCCTCACGCACTTCAAGCGCGGATTTGGGCTGCCAGCGAGCACCTTCTTCCACATGTTCCTGGAGTTCTTCGGGCTCCAGCCACATCATCTTGGTGTCGGCGCCATCGTCTAGCTCTCTGGCTTCGTCATCCTCTGCGAGGGGTACCTGGGGGTCGAGCCCACGACCGACCTTTGGGCGCGCTTCTTCTCCCTGAAGCAGCAGGGCCTGTCGGCCGGAGAGTTCGCCGACTACGGCGCCGCCGTCATCTCGAAGCGGTCGGGGGCGGACTTTCACAAGATCTCGATGCAGGATTCTGCCAAGAAATGGCAGAACTCCTTCTACGTCTGCAACTTGGGTGCGGAACGCATCAATCTTCCGGCCTTCGCCATCGCGCCGCCATGGGCAAAGATAAACTGGGGCTACTCGCCCAGGCGCCCGTCGCAGGAGATTCTCAATCTCTGCGAGCGGGTGACAGTGATGAGGACGCGGGAGGGGCTCACCGGCGGTGACCTCATCTCCGCGTTCATCATGCGCCGGGTCCTCCCGCTGCAGAAGTGCTCCTGCCCCATTGGTGAGATGGTCGGCCTTCAAGACCCCAACCGCATGGGGTCGACGCGGCTGACAGTGGAGCAGATCGCGCGTCGCGTGAACGACATCTCCAATGCCAACCTTGGGAAGGACTGGCGGTTCGGCAAGGTGTCGTACAGCGAGTCGATCCCGGCGGCACAGGTGAGTGTCTGGTCGCCTTACTTTGCTGCTATGCACCTTCTCGTCTGTCCTGACGCGATGCAGGAGGTGCTTCTGAACGCGATCCGACATCCTTACGACTGGGCTCCATCGCAGGTGGCGCCGCTGGTGCCAGAGGAGCCCGCGGGCCACGGCGGGGAGGAGAAGGCCGAGGCCAACGCCGGGGCTGGGCGTCATGCGGGTAAGTCTTGTATTTTTATTCATGTATCTTAAGTTGCTAACCACGGCACGAAACGGGCGATGCTGATGCTAGTTGTTGGTGTAGTGGCGTTGGGCGGGGGAGGTGGTGACGCGGGCGGAGCCGGGTCTTTGCGTGGGGCGATGCAGAGCCGCCTGCACAGGAAGGACAGCGTCGCGCCGCGGCCCCGAGCCCCAAATCGCATGCCGGACCCGGCCGGGGCCGGGAGGCCGGCCAAGAGGAAACACGGCACCGGGCATGGGAGGCCAACCCCGGTCCTAGTCTTGTCGGGGTAAGCTTCATCTCTCGTACACATCCGGATTGTCGAGCTAGCCTTGTTTCTTTTTGCTCATTCTGTCTTCTTCTTCTTCAGGTTGCCAATCACGTTGGCGTGTGCGGCGGCGGCCGCCGCGGCCGCCGAATGGACCCCGTTCCGTAGGAGCCGGTCCGACCTTGTTGGCCAGGTCGAGGCAGAGGGACGGGCCGACTCAGACATCGGCATGGACCCGAACGACGCCGAGGGCTTGGCCTAGCGGGACAGGAACATGGACGAGGCGGTGCTGGAGGCAGCGTCGGTCCAGGCTTGGACCGACACGGCGGCGGCATGGGCGCGAGCCGACGCGTAGCCGGCCTGGTGCGAGATGCCGGAAGGTGGTGGCGGTGACGGTCTTCGAGCCGTCGTCGGTGAGGGAGCGCGGCCGTAAAAGCCGGGCTGAGGTGGTGATCCTCGACCGGGAGGTCATGGAGGTGGAGGATGATAGCCCCGCCGCGGGTCGATGTTGTCGAGCGAGCGGTGGCTGATGGCGGCGGAGGCGGCACCGTCTTGGAGGAGGCTCTGCGGGCGGCAGAGAGGGCGTCGGAGGAGGTGTTGGCCATGTCGGGAGAGGCCGGCAGGGAGCACGACTTGGTGCCCCGGCAGGGAGGACGCGGGGCTTCCACGCTGCAGCCGGCGCGAAGCGGGGGCATCGTGGTCTTTGGGCCTCGGACCCAGGAGGAGGCGGCTGATGTCGTCGCCGCCTGCGCGGCCGGACAGACCGGCTTGAGGCCTTCGCCCAGGCCGAGGTGGAGCGGACGCGTGACCTGGACCGCGCCGTTCTGGTAAGCCTTTTCTTTTTCACAATTTCTTCTTTATGGCGGCGCGCCAGCGCACCCACTGGGTGTATCCCCCGAGGTTTGGGCAAACTACATAGTAGTTGGGTCGAATCTTTAGAGTGTTCTCCTTGTTCTGATTTCTACCTTCTTCAGCAACTCAATGCCCACCGGGTCGGCACCTTCAACCGTCTCCTGGGCAAGTACCGGGAGCTCAAGGAGCAGCTCGCCGCCAAGGAGGAGCTTCGCGTCACTGCAGGTATCTTCGTGCCCTTTTCTAGTGGGGGCGCGCTAGCGCACCCAGTGGGTGTCGCCCCCGAGATTCTGGCCAACTGTGTAACAGTTGGGCCAAATCTTAAGTCTTGCTTTCTCATTTGTTGAATCCTTCTTTTTCGCAGCCGAGGTGCTGTCCTAGCGGACTCGTCTGCTTCGGGCTGGTCATCACTATGACCGGCTCATTGTTGACACCGGCCGTCTTAGCGTCGAGGCGGCCGTAGCCCGGTGGTCTCTCAATGAGGCCAACCAGCTGCATGAGCAGCTGGTAGGTCACAAGAGCCACCTCGAGACCGAGGTGGAGCTTCTTAAGGCTGAAGCCGCCAAGGTGGTGGAGGCACAGCAGGCCTTGGTCGAGGCGGACTAGCAGCGCGGCCAGCTGGACGACGACAAGGGTTGGCTCCAGGCCGAGGTGGATCGCCTGTGGGGGCAGGTTACCACGGTTGAGGGGGCTCGTCAGGACGAGGCCCGTCATCGCAAGGCAGCTGAGAAGGCGGTCGACGACAAGGACGCTGAGCTGAAGGCAGCCCTTGCCAAGGCCGCCGATTTGGAGAGGGCGCTCCAGGAGCGCGACCGTGTCGTTGAACGGGAGCGGTGTGGTATGTTGCTCGAAGCGCAACACCTGGAAGAGTCCTTCTCCAGCAAGTGCTTTTCTTGTATTTTTCCAGGTTGGGATCCGGCCTTTCGTCCTTGTTGTCCTTCTTCTGATATGCTTCGCCTTTTGTGGCAGGAGCATTCCCGGAAATGCAACGGCTGGCGGAGGAAGCTGCCCGTTTTTAGCGCGACCCGACCGGAGTCGTTGGATCCGGAACAGACCCGCGGGTGGCGTGGACCTTCCCGGAAATCATCGCCACTGCTGAGGCCCGCCTGAGGGTCTTGGGGACGCGGATGGGGTGGCCGTTCCAGGCCGGCACCGCGATGATGGCGGCCCTTTGGCCGGACTCCGTCGAGCTGAGTAGCTTCACGCGCATGGCGAGTTGGTTGGAGATGGGGCCGGACCGGGTTCACGAGGGGCATGTCTCCGCCGCTTGTGCCGGCACTGAGATGGCGCTTTGATTCGCGCTGTCTTGGCATCCGGACCTGCAGCTGGACGCGCTGATGGGCTAGCAGGCCGACTCGGAGCAGCTCTTGCAGGAGCAAGCCGGCCGGATTGCCTCCCGGGCCAGCTAAATTGTTGAGTTTGCCTTCCACGACGATTTCCACCCGGAGCAGACAGAAGACGGCAGGGTCGTGGATGGCAACGACTACGGCTTGCTTTTCCACGATCTGGAGGGGAGCTCCGACGAGACGGGCATCTACCGCGATGGGGGTGCCGAGGAGGACACCGGTGCCTCGCCAGACCCAGAGGCCGCCAGGGGAGAGCCGTCGATGTCACGACGCGGCGCTGGAGATGCCTGAGACATTCTTAGTAGAATTTGTTAAGTAGCAGGTCCACCCACCCACTGGGGGTTTTAGGGTGTAATGAACTCGGGCCGCGGGCCTTTTAAATATTTGTGTGTAAATGTCGTGAGTGTTTTTTCTTTTGCCTTCCGTTTTTTGGACCAATTTCTTGCGCTTTTCCTTTCTCAAACCTCCTCCC
>NC_057810.1:387262959-387298103 GCF_018294505.1 Triticum aestivum | reverse complement strand
GACTTGGGCTCTTCAAAATGTTGAGCGCGAGCGGAACACCCACTGGGCCGGCTGGCGGCAATCCGGTGAAGCCGGTTGGTGAGCAGTCGGTCGTGCAGCTGTCTATTTTCTGAGCGGTGGGCCAGGTTGATCGATCCAGTAGCCTTTGAATTAGTGTATGAAGCGTAAAGGAGCTCTGGCCCGTTGTGCTTGCCACCCGACAGCCGAAGCTAGATCTGTGGCTTGAGGGCGAAGTGGGGGACCGTGGCATCCTAACTGTATCAGGAATCACCAAGTAAGGCGGTAGGGTGGCGATCGAGCCGGCCAGCCCCCGAGCCCCCGGGTCGAGCTGGTCGAACCAGTGGCCGGGTTCAGTGGCATAGTGATGAAACAAAGTAGGGACACAATAAATTGGTCGACAAAAGTCAGACCCCGAGTCTCGTTCGGGAACCCCATAGTTTCATGCGTTTACAAGAGGCGACGATACATACACTCGTGCGGCTAACTGTAAAACGGGCGGAAGAGTTCCGCGTTCCACGGACGGGTCGTTTCTTCACCGGCGATGTCTTTCTTGCGCTTCTCTGACTTGCGTGCGTCGATGAGGTAGTAGGCGTTGGGATCGCGCAAGGCCCTGCTCACGATGAATGGGCCCTCCCATGGAGGGGACAGCTTGTGCTGACCTGCTTGCTCTTGGACGAGTCGGAGGACGAGGTCGCCCTTGCGGAATGCGAGGGGCTTGATCTTCTTGCTGTGGTAGTCTCTCAGGCCTTGATAGTAGATGGCCGAACGGCTGAGCACTAGGAGGCATGCTTCTTCGAGCAGGTCGACGCCATCTTCGCAGGCTTCTCTGGCTTCAGATTTGGTGTACATCGCGACGCGCGGCAAGTCAAACTCGACGTCGGTCGGAAAGACGGCTTCGGCTCCATAGACGAGGAAGAACGGGGTGAACCCGGTTGACCGATTCGGCGTGGTGCGGAGACTCCAGAGAACGGCCGACAACTCGTCAAGCCAGCTGTTGGTTGAACGGATGAGTGGCTCGACGAGTCATAGCTTGACGCAGGACAAGATGAGTCTGTTGGCCCACTCGACCTGCCCGTTGGACTGTGGATGTGCAACGGAGGCCAGGTGGAGGCGGAGCCGGAGACGGAGCAGTATTGCTCGAGCGTGCCTTTGGCAAAGTTGGGGCCGTTATCTGTGATGATGTTGTTCGGGATGCCGTAGCGCACCGCTATGTCCTTGATGAACCGAACGGCTGTTGGTTGTTCTAGTTTCTTGATTGGACGTGCCTTGATCCACTTGGTGAACTTGTCCACTGCCACTAGCAGGTGCGTCAAGCCGCCTCGAGCGGTGTTGAAGAGTCCCACCATGTCAAGTCCCCAGACCGCGAAGGGCCAGGCGATCGGAATGGTGCGGAGTGCTGACGCCGGCTAGTGGCTGCGTTTGCTGAAGCGCTGGCACCCCTCACACTTGAGAACAAGTGTCTTGGCATCTTGGAGGGCCGTGGGCCAGTAGAAACCGTGGAGGAACGCATTGGCCATCAGGGATCGCGACACGGGGTGGTGCCCGCACTCGCCCTGGTGTATGTCGAGGAGGATGTCGATGCCCTGTTCCTACTCGACGCAGCGCTGGAACACGCCGGTGGAGCTGCGCTTGACGAGCTCGTTGTTGATGTTGTTGTAGGCAGACGCCCGGCGCTGCACTTGCTGGGCTTCGGTCTCATCCATGGGAAGAACCCCGTTCTCCAGGAATTCTGATATTGGGAGGGCCCAAGACGGAGCCGTAACCATGGCGAAGACGGCCACTAGGTTGGGTTCCGAGTTGGCAGCCCCCGAGCTGGGTTGAGCAGCCCCCGGGATGGGGATGGCAACGGCCGGGTCAGGGGCGATGGTGGCCGGGTCGATCTAAGCAGCCCCCGGGCCGGGTTCAGCAGCCCCCAGGCCGGGTTGAGGTGCGGCCAGGTTGTCTGGAACGTGGATGGACTCGGAGTCCGGCGATGGCTTGATGGACGGCTTGCGCAGGTGCTCGAGGGAGACGCCGTACGGATGGACTGTTGGGTCGAGGCGATCTTGGCGAGCGTGTCGGCCGCTTCGTTCTCCGCACGCGAGACGTGGAGGAACTCGCAGCCCTCGAAGGATCCGGACAGCTTCTGGATGAGGAAGCGGTAGCTTGCCATGTTAGAGTCGCGGGCGTCCCACTCGCCAGAGCACTGCTGCACCACCAGGTCCGTGTCGCCGTAGCACAGGATGCGCCAGATGCTGAGTTCCTTGGCGAGCCGGAGGCCAAGCACAAGGGCATCGTACTCGGCAACGTTGTTGGAGGTGGCGAAGTGGATCTGGAGCGCGTAGCGGAGCCGGTCGCCCTTCGGGGATGACAGTACGATGCCGGCCCCCAGGGCGAGTTGCATCTTGGATCCGCCAAAATGCATGCTCCAATGCGTCGAGTCGGGGGCAGCGGCATGTACTGGGTCTCGGTCCAGTCAACGAGGAAGTCGGCCAGGGCATGAGACTTGATCGTGGTGCGGGGCTCGTAGAGGATGGTGTGGCCGGCTAGCTAGATCGCCCACTTGGCGACCCGGCCAGAGGCATCCCAGCAGCCGATGATTTCTCCGATAGGTGTCTTGCTAACCAGGGTGACGACGTGCTCTTGGAAGTACTGCTTCAGCTTCTTGGCGGTAAAGTACATGCCGTAACACATCTTCTGGTAATGCGGGTAGTTATGCTTGGAGATGGAGAGCTCCTCGCTTAGGTAGTAGACTTGGCGCTGGATGGCTTGGATCTTGCCCTTCTCTGGTCGCTCGACCACCAGCACCGTGCTGACCGCCCGCGAGGTCGCGGCTATGTAGAGCAACAGCGGCTCCTTGTCGGTCGGCGCGGCCAGGACTGGTGATGTGGAGAGCATGCACTTGAGGTCTTGGAAGGCCTCGTCTTCCCTGTCGTTCCATTTGAACGGGTTCATCTTCTTCATCATCTGGTACAGGGGTAGCGCCCTCTCGCCTAGCCGGCTTAGAAACCGGCTGACCGAGGCCAAGCATCCGGTGAACTTCTGGACATCGTGCAGCCGAGCCGGCTTGCGCATGCGCTCGATGGCCTTGATCTTCTTCAGGTTCGCCTCAATGCCGCGTTTCGAGACGAGGAAGCCAAGTAGCTTTCCGGCCGGGACGCTGCAGACGCACTTTTCTGGGTTAAGCTTGACCTTGTATTCACGGAGGTTGGCGAATGTTTCCTTCAAGTCGTCAAGGAGCGTGAGGTGCTGCTTGGTCTTTACCACGATGTCGTCCACGTAAACGTGGATATTGTGGTCGAGTTGCGGCAGCAGGTATTTCTACATGCAGCACTAGAAGGTGGCATCGGCGTTCTTCAAGATGAACGACATGGTGATGTAGCAATACGCCCCAAAGGGCGTGATGAAGGACGTCTTCAGGGTGTCGGCCAGGTCCATTTTGATCTGGTGGTAGCCGGAGTAAGTGTCTAGGAAGGACAGGAGCTCGCACCCGGCGGTCGAGTCGATGACTTGGTCGATCCGCGGGAGAGCGAATGGATCCTAGGGACAGGCCTTGTTGAGGCTGGTGTAGTCGATACACATGCGCCAGGTCTTGTTCTTCTTCAGGACGAGGACTGGATTGGCCAGCCACTCGGGGTGAAACACTTCCATTATGAAGCCGGCCGCCAAAAGCATGGAGACTTCTTCATCAATGGTTCTTCTCTTCTCTTCGGAAAAACGTCGTAGGGGCTGACGGACAGGCTTGGCGTCCTTGCAGACGTGAAATTTGTGCTTGGCGTACTTCCTCGAGGTACCCGTCTTGTCCTTGGGGGTCCATGCGAAGATATCCCGATTCTCACGAAGGAAATTGACGAGCTCGCCTTCCTATTTGCTGTCGAGCCGGGCGCCTACGACAACGTACTTGCTATAGCTGGGGTCTTCCGGGTTCAGCTTCACTTTCTTGGTCTCCTTGGAGGGTTTGAAGGCGGCCTCGTCGGCTGGGTCCTTGGTCGGGATCGACGCAGCAGAGGCCTCGCCTGCCAGGGCGATGATCCGGTCGAGCTGGCGCCGCTTCTCAGCAATGACCAGCGACTTCGCCAACTTGGCTCTATCTCGGGCGCACTCCAGGGACCTGTGGTAATCGCCGGTGATGGTGATGAGGCCCTTAGGACCCGACATCTTCATATTTAGATACGCGTAATGGGGAACCGCCATGAACTTGGCGAGCATGGGCCAGCCCAGCAATGCGTGGTACACGCTGGACAGGTCCACCACCTCGAACCAGATTGGCTCACGTCGGAAGTGGCTGCTGTCACCGAACAGGACATCGAGCCAGACCCGGCCAATGGGAGAGCAGGAGAGGCCGGGCACGATGCCGTGGAAGATCGTCCGGGTCGGCTCCAGGTCCTTGGCCTTGAGGCCGAGCTTGGTCATCGTGTCGCGGTAGAGGATGTTGATGCTACTGCAGCCGTCGATGAGGACTCGGGAGAACTTGCACGTGCGCCATGCGATGGTGGTGGGGTTGAGGACGAGGGCGTAACCACCCGGACTCGGCATGAATTCCGGGTGATCCTCCCGGGTCCAAGTGATCGGGCCATCCGACCAGTGCATGAACTCCGGCTTGGTTGGGACGACGGTGTCCACCTCCTGCCGAAGGAGGCGCTCGCTGCGCTTGTCGTCGCCGAGGCTGGTGAAGACGATGTAGGCCGCGTTCTGGTCTGGGTGGGTGTCGTCGCGCATCGCGCCGCCAGCTGGAGGCAGCGGTGGAGGTGGAGGCGGCTGCCCCGCGCATGGAGCCGGAGCTGGAGAAGGTGGGACGTCGCCCCTCATGATGCGCTTGGTGATGGCGCACTGCCGAAGCATGTGCGTGGAGGGTCTTTTGCCGCTATGCTGCTTGCAGGGGGCGTCGAGCATCTCTTCGAGACTCACGGCGGGTTGCCACGCCGTCTTAGTGATCTGCCAGCGCTTTGCCGCCGGGTCTGCTGCGGGCTCGATGGCCGCGATGAGTCGGTTGTCGTGGCGCTGCGCCGGCTGGTCGGCCTTGCGCTTGTTGTTCTGGTGATGCTGCTGCCGGCTGCTTTCGCCGGCTGGCTTCGGAGGGGGAACCAGCTTTGTCTTGCCGGCTTCATCCAGCGCCACCTGGATCTTCATGGCGGAGTCGGCGTTGGCGTATTTGTCGGCCGTCACCATGAGGTCTAGTGTTTATATAGACACTGGAGAGGGCTAGGGTTTACATGGAGTCGGTTACAAGGAAGGAAATATAATATCCGGATCGCCAAGCTTGTCTTCCACGCAAAGGAGAGTCCCATTCGGACACGGGACGGAGTCTTGAGTCTTGGAGTATTTGTCGGCTCGGAGCGTAAGAGCTTGTGCTTGAGGAGGGTGCCGTCTTGGCACCCGCTGATGAAGTACTTGATCGCCTGGACTTCATGGACGCCTTCGCAGCTGTTCCGGAGCTCAGTCCAGCGTGCGAGGTACTCGCGACCGGTCTCCGCAGGCCCTTACACGCACATGGCGAGTTGGCTAGGGCGGCCGGGTCGCTTGTAGATCCCCGTGAAGTTGCGGATGAAGGCTTGCTCGAAATTGACCCATGTGTTGATGCTGCCCATCGGCAGACTGTTCAACCACGTGCGGGCCGACCCCTGGAGCATGAGCGGTGTTTGGCGCACGGCGAGACAACGATTGGCACCGGTGATGCCAATGGCCGTGGTGTAGTCGGTGAGCCAGTCTTCTGGCTTCACGGTCCCGTTGTACTTGGGGGTGTCGCGGGGGAGCATGAACCCTTTGGGAAAGGGCTCTTCCCGGATGCGTGGGCCGAAGCATGCCTGGCCAATAGCGCTGAGGTAGTCCTGGATTAGGGGGTATCCGGACAGCCGGACTGTATACATCGTCCGGACTATTGGAGCGTGAAGATACAAGACTCAAGACTCCGTCCCGTGTCCGGATGGGACTCTCCTTTGCGTGGAAGACAAGCTTGGCGATCCGGATATTATATTTCCTTCCTTGTAACCGACTCCATGTAAACCCTAGCCCTCTCCAGTGTCTATATAAACCAGAGAAGTTGGTCCTTAGAAGGCCGATCACAATTACAATCATAACCATCATAGGATAGCTTCTAGGGTTTAGCCTCTACGATCTCGTGGTAGATCTACTCTTGTACTACTCATATCGTCAATATTAATCAAGCAGGAAGTAGGGTTATACCTCCATCGAGAGGGCCTGAACCTGGGTAAACATTGTGTCCCTTGCTTCTTGTTACCGTCAGCCTACGCACAGATCGGGACCCCCTACCCGAGATCCGCCGGTTTTGACACCGACATTGGTGCTTTCATTGAGAGTTCCTCTGTGTCGTCGCTGCAAGGCTCGATGGCTCGTCTCGTTGTGAAGGACAACACTACCTCGGGTGGAGTGCTGGTTGTAGGCCAAACTCTCCGACTTGGCGGCTTCATCATGGCTGCCCCATCGGCGGTTGCGCCGACGATGGCCTCTCGGGTCATCACGCATAACCTTTGCATCAATTCGGAACTCGCCAAACAGATGGATCCAATAGAGCTCTCCTCCCTATAAGCTCTTGGATCGCATCGCTGCTCTGGGAGTCGCCACGGACTATGACCGGATCGGGCTTAAACCCGAACAAAGGGACATTAAATCCCCGCCGGCCACCCATGAGATAGCAGTAGTGGAGGAACCACACACGGATCACCCCTCAATTTTGAGGACGAATTATGTCCAGATCACCGAGCTCCCTGAGCTGGACACCTGCTCAAGGGAAGACATGGCCCGGGTCCCGAACTTAGAATCGGGCATTGGCCCAAAGAAATTGGGCAGCACCCCAGATCCCGAGCTGTCAGATTCAGAAGCTCCCATGCCCCTGGACGCTGGATCGGATCAGAATCTGGATTCAGCTACGCCCGCTCACCCGGACTTAAACTGTCTCTCCCATATCAGGCAAGAGCCCCGGGAAACAGTACATCGCTACTGGGCCAGATTCCTCGTGCTAAATAAGGTCTAGGACCGTCGCGAGGAGGACGTAATCTCACTTTTCTGCAAAAACTGCACGAACAAAGGAATCCTTAATGGTATAAGTCGCCGTGACATAGTACATTTTGCTGACTTGGCAACCATAGTACAGAAGTACCGTGCGATGAAAAGCGCCTGGAACACCCAAACAGAATTTTGGGATAGTCCGGCTCTCACCAAAACCTTTGTCCGAACTAAACGGGCGAACTCTCGTAAGTCGGTCGATCCAATCCCCAAAAAACCAAAGCCCACCCCAGGGCGGGGAACCGTATTGGAAGAATGGCTCGATGGGCCATGTAAACTCCACAGTACTCCAGACACAACACCAACTCATAGCCTTAGGGCATGTTGGATACTCCGGCAGGTTGCAAAAAGTGGCTAGGATCTTCTTGCACACCATAAAGCAGAACAACATCCCGCCAACGAACACAATACGGTACTAACAGTCTTTGAGACTTTTGCCTCAAACAATAGGCGCAAGCAAGCTCATCGAAGCTCCGCTGAAATCTGCCATGTGGCAAAAATAAACCCATGGAACGATACTGCTATAACTTTCAATGCCAGTGATGAACCTCGATTCTAGACTGTCCGAGCACCAGCCGCTCTGGTCCTTAGCCCAATCGTGGACGGCTTTTGGCTCACTAAAGTACTCATGGACGGCGGAAGCGGATTAAACTTGATCTACGAGGAAACACTCAACAAGATGGAAATTGATAAAGGTCGCATTGAACAAAGCGGCACAACCTTCAGGGGGATTATTCCTAGTTGGGAAGCGCGGTGTGCGGGAAAAATCACACTCGATGTGGTATTCGACACCCCGGAGAATTATAGGTCCGAAGAAATCACGTTCCAAGTGGCTCCTTTCAGCAGCGGATACCACGCCCTTCTACGGCGGGACTCGTATACAAGCTTCCAAGCTATACCCCATTACGGGTACATGAAGCTTAAAATGCCCGGACCTAATGGAATCATCACTCTAGCCAGTGATCCGGATGTCGCACTCCGCCCCAAAAATAAAACCACAACACTAGCCCTGGAAGCATTATCCGAAGCCCTAGCAGCCAAAGAATTAACAACACTGCAGGCGACCATGGACAGGGACGACGTGATACTTGACAAGTGACCCAAGTCCACCTCATTTAAACCCGCAGACGAGATAGTCAAATTCCAAGTCCATCCAACGGACCCCATGAAGACAGCTTCCATCGGGACACAGTTGAGCCCTGCAACGGACGCCACACTATGAGACTTCTTACGCGAGAATTGGGACATTTTCGCCTGGCACCCATCGGACATGCCGGGCATCCCATGCAGATTGGCCGAACATAGCCTCAATATACTAAAAGGATACAAACCTGTCGAGCAGACCCTAAGGCGGTTTTCAGAGCCCAAACGGCAAGCCATGGGGGAAGAGCTAGCCAAGCTACTTGAGGACGTATTAATCAGAGATATCAAGCATCCGGATTGGCTGGCAAATCTGGTAATGGTACCAAAGAAGGACAAATCCTGGCGCTTATGTGTTGACTTCAAAGACCTCAACAAGGCTTGCCCCAAGGATCCCTTTCCCCTCCCTCGCATCGATCAAATCATCGACGCCACAGCAGGACACGACTCGCTGTGTTTCCTCGACGCATACTCTGGATACCATCAAATAAAGATGGCAGAGTCCAACCAAGCTGCAACAGCTTTCATAACGCCATATGGCCCTTTTTGCTTCAACACTATGCCTTTCGGGCTTAAGAATGCCGGCACAACCTATCAACGCATGATTCAAACATGCCTGGAAAAGCAAATCGGCAAAACAGTGGAGGCATACGTGGACGACGTGGTCATAAAAACAAGACATGTCGAAACCCTAATAGATGACTTGAGGCTTACATTCGATAACCTCCGGACATATGACATCAAGCTGAATCCGGAAAAATGCGTTTTTGGCGTCCCCTCGGGGAAACTGCTGGGTTTCATTGTTTCCAATAGAGGAATTGAAGCGAATCCGGCAAAAATCCGAGCTCTGTCGCAGTTGGCTATACCAACAGACCTCAAGCACATCCAGAAACTAGCTGGATGTGTGGCCGCTTTGAGCCGCTTTATCTCCGGGTTAGGAGAAAAGGCATTACCTCTTCACCGCCTTCTTCGGCGCACCGAACACTTCGCGTGGACGGATGCAGTCGTGGCCGGACTCGATGAAATAAAGACCTTACTGGCCAGTAATCCAGTCGTAACAGCGCCAAATATCGGCGAGCCTATGCTGCTGTACATAGCTGCAACACATCAAGTTGTAAGCGCAGTGCTCGTCGTGGAACGAGAGGTTGACGGATACAAATTCCTGCTCCAAAAGCCGGTTTATTACTTATCCACGGTCCTCACCCCATGCAAATCCCGATACCCACACTATCAAAAAATAGCATATGCGGTCTTCATGGCATACCGGAAGCTATGACACTACTTTCAAGAGTTTTGGATTATGTTGGCCTCCAAAGTACCACTCAATGACATAATAAATAACCGTGACGCTACGGGCCGGATTGCTAAATGGGCCATCGAGCTCCTTCCGTTCGACATAATATACAAACCACGGTGGGCCATCAAGTCGCAAGTACTGGCTGACTTTGTCGCGGAATGGACAGAACCCGAACTCCCTAAAGAGTACGACGCGTACTCTAACTAGATCATGCACTTTGACGGCTCTAAAATGCTGGCCGGATTGGGAGCAGGTGTAGTCCTGACGTCTCCCACCGGAGACACGGTCCAGTACGTCCTCCCAATATTATACACAGACTCCAACAATGCAGCCGAATATGAGGCTCTGTTGCATGGTCTTTGGATGGCAGTCTCTATGGGCATCCAACGCCTAGAAGTGCGCGGGGATTCAAACCTCGCAATATCACAAATAAACGGAGACTTTGATGCCAAGGATCCAAAAATGGCGGCCTACCGTAATGTCGTCCTCAAGATGTCAGCTCGGTTCGAGGGGCTCGAATTCCACAATGTGGCTCGAGAAAACAAGCAAGCGGCGGATGTCCTTGCTCGCATCGACGCTAAACATGACCCTGTCCCACCTAACATATTCCTGGAAATGCTGTTCAAGCCATCCGTGGTATGGGAAGGAGTCCGGCAATACTAGCACGAATCCAAATACACTCCCAGATTCCGAACTATCAGACATAATCGGAGGCTCTGCCACCGAAATAACATCTTCGGCCCATGAAATAATGGCTGTAATCGCCCCGTTGACTGTGCCTTTCTTGGCCTACCTAAATAGGCAGGAGCTCCCCGAAGACCAAAATGAAGCACGCTACATCGTCCGGCGTTCTAAAGCTTACAAAGTCCATGAAGGGGAACTCTATAAGAAAAGTGCGACTGGAGTGCTCCAAAGGTGCATCTCCGAAGAGGAAGGGCGGCAGCTCTTGGCTGAAATCCATGCCGGACTGGGCGGATACCACGCTGTGGCTCGAGCACTAGTCAGCAAGGCCTTCCGTACAGGCTTCTACTGGTCGACGGCCCGAGCAGACGCACAGGACCTTGTCCAACACTGCGTCGGTTGCCAGCTCTTTGCCAATCAGAGTCATATGCCCCCTACCGCTCTCCCAACAATCCCCATAACTTGGCCCTTCACGGTCTGGGGGCTGGATATGGTCGAACCTCTTAAAGGGGGAAGCCATAAGAAAAAATACTTATTGGTCATGGTGGACAAGTTCACCAAATGGATAGAAGCCAAACCAGTCAAAACGACCGAATCTGGACCAGTAATAGACTTCATATCTGGGGTCGTACACCGATACGGTGTCCCCCACAGCATCATCACTGACAATTGCTCAAATTTCACAGCCGGTGAAGTGAAAACTTGGTGCGGCAAAATGGGCATTAAGCTTGATTACGCTTCCATCTACCATCCCCAAACAAACGGCCAGGTCGAACGGGCAAATGGTCTCATCGTGAGCGGCATCAAACCCAGACTAGTGCGATCCTTGACAGAGTCAGATACGCACTGGGTTGAAGAGCTCGACTCTATACTCTGGGGGCTGCGGACCACGCCAAATCGCACCACCAGATATACACCATTTTTATGGTGTACGGCACAGAAGCAGTACTACCCTGCGACATAATACATGATTCGCCACGCGTACGCATGTACGAAGAGATGGAAGTTGAGTTAGATCGGCAGGATAACTTGGATGCCCTGGAGGAGGAGCGCGACGTCGCAAAAGCGCGCTCCGCATTCTATCAGTAGCAGGCTCGATGATACCAAAGCAGAGAAGTGCGGGCCAAAACTTATAATATTGGCGAGCTCGTTCTACGCCTATCGGAGAAGAAGAAGGACAAGCTCAAACCCAAGTGGGAAGGTCCCTTCGTCATTGACAAAGTTCTCATCGGAGGAGCGTACCGCTTATGTAATGCATCCGATAACAGACTCGAGCCGAACCTATGGAACGCGGCCAGACTCCGGAGATTCTACACCTAGTGCCGAACTCAGTGTTCGTCTCCTTAAACCCTCCTTTTTAATTATGCCCCCTCCCCTTTCCTTTCTAGACGTTTTTTCCTCTTCACACAAAGTATTCAATATAGTACGGACTCCCAGATCATTCCGGCCGCACTATGTGTGTAAGTAATACCTGGGGGCTTCCTATACGGAAGCTAAAAATAATTACTCTAATGGCTTTTTGCCCATCACATATGCGTTTCTTTTTCTATATGTGCCTTTTCTTCACCATTATATGCATCGATATGACTTAAGATGTGGCCAAGCTGGGTTTCCTAGCTCTTGTGTTTATGCCCTATGTTCCCGTTAATTTGGCTAGGGCATAAGGGAGCACCTCTGCGATTGTTGCTGCCGGTTCAGCCGGATGTGTACCTCAGACTGGGTGAAGCCGAAAGCTAGCGTCCTTAAGAGAATATTCGGCCGGTGAACCAAAGATGTATTCGTTTATTACAACGTAAATCCCCAGCAGTTTTGTATCTTGTGCCCTTTTTCATAGTTCGGACATGTGCATCGTCGCATGCGTACCCAGGGAAAGGAACCCCTAACGGAACTATTCTCCCTGGAAGATGTTTCTTACTATCCATGTAATATAACATAACTAGTTGGGTACTTGTCTGTTCAAGCACTTATGACCCCTATGCCTGGTTTCCATGCATACCCCGGTTCTGTATAACTGATCGGGTATTCGGACACACCCCGGACTGTAGGATCCGGGGGCTGAAGCGAAAAGGTCCGCCACGACAAATGATTTTAATCCGCCTAGGGACTACTTATGTCCGTTGAATTACATAGTCACTTGGACTGACTATATTCCTCCTCTATACGATCCAACAGGCTATCTAGCTTACAATCCTGTTGAGAATACTTTGCGGCTAACGCTACCTGGTCATATACCAGACTCATGGGAATTTCTTGCCCATCTGGCTCCGCCGGTCCGACTTCGGCCATATGGTTCGGGTCTAGCTTGGTTTAGCACGTCTTCACCATAGCCCAGGCTTCTCTTGCACCTTGCCGGCAGGCTGACATCTTCCACGATTGGAAGCGACGCCGTGCTCCTTGAAGCATATCCACAAGCTCCCCCATGCCATGAGGCCTGAGCAACGCCCTGCATCACCTACCGAGCTCGCTCATGCAATTGTGAGAGGTCTTTTAGTAAATCACCTGCAGATGAGGACATCTCCTCAGGGCGACCCGTTAACATTCCTACAAGAAAAATCCTTTCAATATACTTCTGCGCCACACTATACTATAGTTCGTCTAGGCACTTACCATAAATGCCGTGTTGAAGCCTTTTGTTCTCCTTCACGGAGTCCGCCAGCTAAGCGCGGATGTCTTTTAGTTCCACGTCCAGCTGGACTTTGGCATCTTGAAGATTGTTCTTCTCCTGCCTAACTTGCGTAAGAACACGCTCGCCAGCCTTTAGCTGCCTTTTGAGATGTGACTCGTCATCTCTTACGCCCTCCGGTTTCACCCCGAGATTGTCTACAGAATTTTCTGTTAGACTTATCATAACAGCCACTTACTAATTGGTGCATCTTCGTACGATTGAGACAAATGTTACCAGATGAGGGCTTCTAGGATTCCTCTAACTTGGCAACTGTGGCCCTCAGCTCGGCCTTGCACTCCTCCAGTTCCCGAGACAATTGCTCATTCTTATCTACAAGGACCTGTGCATAAATTGATCCTTAAAACAGTTGTTCCAACCATTTCAAGTCTCAGGGGCTACTGTTGTACATGCTTATCAAATTTTCTTCCCGTATATCTTTGTTATACTGGTCCGTCGCTCGGGCAAGCCCGCCTTGAGCAGCTCGGATGTATGCGTCTCCCGAATTGAAGGCATTAAATGCCTCTTCGGAAAAGATGTTGTTCCGAAGCACGGCCCGTCCGCGCTGGTGATTCATGGCGCTCTCTACTTCGGAGTTCGTGGCCGAGAGCATATCCGCGTCCTCTGTCGGAGAACTATGCGGCATCGGCCCCGCTTCCGCCTCCGCTCTCGAAGCTAGTTCTGGAATCCGGCTGGTGGAGGCGTGATTGGCGGGATCCCCGGACATAGTCCGGCTACTCCTCTTCCCACCAGGACACAATGCGCGCTGTTATACTTCAAATACCATAAACGCAGGACAGTTTTTTGCCTTACCTCTGTAGTGGCATGTGGACCCTTACCGCCTTCCTCTTGAGCCCGCCCGATTCGGGCGCTTGTGGCCGACAAGTCCCTAGGGGCTCGGCCCCGCGCTCTGACCGTCGTCTCTGCAAAAACACGACACTTCAAGGGTAAGGCATGACATCTGAAGGGAGTCCTCTTCGGAGGATAGGGTTTTCCGGCTTGGCTTACATGCGACATAGGTAGCAGTCCGGGATAGTCAGCAAGAATGGCCACTGAGGCACCATCGCAGCTCGCTTGATAAAATATCTTGTTGACAAGCTCCACGCTAATATCCGGATCTTATTCGAGTCCTGGATCTAGGGCCCTTCCGGGGTCCTCTGGCTGCGGGGAGGGGCTGGAGATTCCTTCTACGACCCTCCTCAGTTCCTGCTCGGAAATATCGAAGCATATAATCTTATCGAAGAATGCCACAATAAGTGAAGCGGGGAAAGGAACAACGACTTACCCAGTTTGGGGGGTTGTACATGGAGAAACCATCCCGCAATTTAATGTGAAGGAATTCTTCCTCTTCTCCTTTGTATAAATTGGACAATATCCTTGCCAGAGCAGTGGCGGAGTCCGGACCCTTACGGCCGCAGCAGGTGACATCATCTTCCCCGTTGAAGTGCCACATGGGCTTCCCCCGATATTGAAGCGGTTGCACTCCCCGCATTATGCATATTGCCATAACTGCGACTATTGTCAGTCCGGATTTGGCCAGTAACTTTATCGTGCTCATCAGGAAGTGTATTTCCCTGGTATCCTCCTCTTGGGGGCCCGGGGGTCGCCAACTTAGATGTGCCCTCGGCAGGGCCATACTGAACTTGGGGAGACCTATCCGGACTGGATCCGGAAGGGGAACATCGTCAATATAAAACCACTCTGAAGGCCAGTTCTCTGGTGCCTTCTTCGGAGTGCCGGACAGGTATCCGGTCTTGGCAATACGCCATAGTTCGGCCCCTCCCACTTGACATAGGGATTATCCCTGGCTGTGGGGGACAAGGCAAAACAACTTCTTCCATAACCCGAAGTGAGCCTCGTAGCCTAGAAATAACTCACAAAGGGCAATGTACCCTGCTATGTGTAGTACGGAGGCAGGGGTAAAGTTGTGCAACTAGAGGCCGTAGAACTCAGGAGCCCGCGAAGGAACAGGTGGATGGGAAACCCGACGCCCCTTAGCAGATGCAGGATGAGGCATATTCGCTCCTCTGGAGATGGATTAGGAGATCCCTCCGCCTGTTCCCCGCCGTTATAGGTGGCTATTCCGGCTCGAACAGGGACCATGAGCGCTGGTGGGAGAAACCCTTGGGTTTGTAACTCTATCAAACGGCTATGAGGAACTGAACACTCTTCCCAGTCCCCCGGCTTGGAGCAAGGAGAGCGAGCAGAAGAGCTGCGACGACCGGCCATGTTGGAATGGTTTTTCGGGAGCACTCTGTTGGATGCTTGCTCGAGGGGGGAGAGTGAGGTTTGGATCTGAGAATCCCCGTCACTTCAAATAGACGGTCAGCCTGAAGGATTGGGGGTGGTAAATGCAAAAATTCCTCGGCTCCTCATATTCGCTCGACACGTGGAGATGGTCATTATTGAGGCACTGAAGCCGAGGAGTACAACATTGATGGGATGCCGGACACTATTCGTCGTAACAGGTACTTTGGAGTATTCGGAGAACGAACCCGCCTTGCAATGCCGAAGACAAGACTGCGCGCCGGACTCATCATCATTGAAGCCTGGTTCAGGGGCTACTGAAGGAGTCCTGGATTAGGGGGTATCCGGACAGCTGGACTGTATACATCGTCCGGACTATTGGAGCGTGAAGATACAAGACTCAAGACTCCGTCCCGTGTCCGGATGGGACTCTCCTTTGCGTGGAAGACAAGCTTGGTGATCCGGATATTATATTTCCTTCCTTGTAACCGACTCCATGTAAACCCTAGCCCTCTCCGGTGCCTATATAAACCGGAGAGGTTGGTCGTTAGAAGGCCGATCACAATTACAATCATAACCATCATAGGCTAGCTTCTAGGGTTTAGCCTCTACGATCTCGTGGTAGATCTACTCTTGTACTACTCATATCGTCAATATTAATCAAGCAGAAAGTAGGGTTTTACCACTATCGAGAGGGCCTGAACCTGGGTAAACATTGTGTCCCTTGCTTCCTATTACCATCAGCCTAAGACGCACAGATCAGGACCCCCTACCCGAGATCCGCCAGTTTTGACACCGACAAGCACCGCTCTCCTCCACCTCCAGGGAGCGAGCGAGCTGATCGAGGCGGTGGCGAACGTCGGCGTCGTCGATGGCGCGCGGGCCGAGTCGATTGGCGGCCAGGCCACGGGAGGCCGGGTCGGTTGGACCCGGACGCCGGCCATGTTGTCTGGGTCCGCGCTAGATCTCTGGGATGGGCTCGTCACCCAATCCGCCAGCGGTTGTGGTGGCCGGGTTGCGTCGAGTCCGGACTCGGCCGGAGTGCGCCTCACCGGCTGGCGCGGAAGTTGTGTGCAGAAGTTTGCCGGGTCCGCCAAGGTGGTCTGAGCCGGATCCCGCCGGCTTGACGAGCTGGTTGAGGCACTCCTGCTGGGCGTTGGCCGCGTTGAGGAGTTCGCGCATTCGCCCGATGCGCTCCTTCAGCTCCTCACCCGCGAGCTGGTACAGGCCGACTGCGGCTGCCTGGGCAGCGCGCATGATCGTCGCTGGGGTCTCGTAGACGGTCGGGACGGCACCAAGAGCCTGTGTCACATCCCTGGTCCTGTTATGCACTAGGCTAGACCTTTGTGTGAGCATCATGTTTTAATTCAAATGAAATTTGAATTGAGGAATTTTCAAAAGCCTCAGAAGACCTCTAAAAATAACTAACATTTAAATCTCATCAAATGAGTCCAAGAAAATGTTCCTCTTAGTCTCTGAAAATATTGGAAAGAGGTAAAACTCGAAACAATATTTTTGGAATCTCAGAGATAATTATTTTGGGCCTTTGAATTAAATAAATAACTATTTGCATTGGATACATATTTTTATATAATTAATATATGTCCAATAATTCTGGAACATTTTATGTGGTTTGGTATATTTTAGTTCTAGCCACATAATTGTTTTCAGCATTTTATCAGATGGTTTAGTGTTTTTACTAAATCAAAACAAAACAGAACAAAATAGAAAACAGAAACAAAAATTAAAATAGAGACAGAGTGTTACTTGTCGCTTACCAGCAGCTAACTTACCTGTGCGGCCCAGCACTGCAGCTGCCCAGCTTAGCTGGCGGCCCAGCCCACTGGCCTCTCCTCCTGTCGTCTTCCTCACGACAGTAGGACGCCGGGTGTGTGCCCCGTGCGCGCGGCCACGCGTCCCGGCCACCTCCTGCCTGCCTGCTTGCATGGACGCCGCGGAATACCTCACCGCAGACGTCTGGATCGAGCCGACGCCGCTCAATCTCCCCTCGCCCTCTCCCTCGCTCTCTCTCTCCCAAAGCCGAACGCCGTCGTAGTCACCGACGCCGTTCGCCGTAGCCACCGTGTTCCTCACGGCCACCCGAAGTGCCCAGGAGATCCGCCTCGATCACCTCTTCCTTCTCGCCGAGGAATGCACTGCGGGAGCCCCTGCAACGCCGCCATCACCACCGTCTTCATCGCCATGGCCGGAGATCGCCGTCGCTCGATTCGCAGCAATGAGGACGCCCCCGAGCTCGCCAACCCCTTCGTTCGATCCGCTGTGAGCTGCTGCGTCGATCCCCTCTCTCCCCTGGCTCTTTTCCTCCCGCTAACGCGAATGTCCACTGGAGCGGAGAGCTCACCGCCGCCGTGGTTCCTTGCCGCCGTGGCTAGGGCCACCGCAGCCCGCACCTGAGCGCGTCACCGTGCTCGGTGAACCCCCAGGAGCACGTAGCACCTGCCAGTTTAATCCCTAGTGCCCCGTAGCTTCGACCCCGTCCACACCCGAACTCCGGCGCCGCCGCGAGCTCCATTCCGGTGAGCTCCGGCCACCCCACGCCCAGCCGCGTGCTCCCCTGGATGCGGGTGAGCAAGGGCTTCCCCCTGGTGCTCTCCGCCGCGCTTTTAGCCACCGGAGGAGCAACCCCACAGCGCTTCGCCGTGTCTGCCGTTGTCGGCGTCAAGCCGCCGGTGGCGTTGACCGTTTTGACCGGGGGTTTGACCACCCCAAGTCATCTGACATGTGGGCCCCGCCCCTGACCAGTTTAGTTTAGGACTAATTACACCCCTGCTGACACTAATAGTGGGCCCAGTGCCTGCTAATTTGATTAGTTAAAATTTAATTAATCCTGTTATATAACTATGTCACTGACGTGTGGACCCCACACGTCAGGTTTGACCTAGTCAACCGCAGTTGACCAGATGACGTCACAGTGATGCAATGCTGACACAGTTAACCATTTTCTGGATTTAAATAATACAGAAAATTCCAGAAAATAGTATAAACTTCTAAAAATCATAGAAATACAACCGTAACTCCAAATGAAACAAATTATATATGAAAAATGATCAGAAAAATCCAATCTATCCATCTGTATCATTTTCATGCATGTTAGAACAACTTATGGTTGCTGTTTAGCACAAATCATATAAATGGCATTTGAATTTCACATATGGAGTTTGGATTTGAACTTAGGGATTCAAACCAACTTCATTTAACTTTGTTGCTAGCTGCATTAGCTCAAAACACCAGCATGTTGCCATGTCATGATCATGCATCATAATGTGCATTGCATTGATTGTGTTTCCTCTCTGTTGCCGGTAATTGTTCCCTCTCGATAGACGTGGTTCCGATGATGAGTTCGATGACACCGATGAAGAGCTATATTATCTTCAGAAGTGCCAGGCAAGCAAAACCCCCGTGTTCATTCCCATAAAATCCAACTCTCTCGCTCCTGCTCTCTTTTACTGCATTAGGACAACAACGACATATTTGTTACTTGCTGCGGTAGCTGAACTGCTTTATCCTCTGCATGACCTGTCATTGCCACAGTAAATAGATGAAACCCACTAGCATGAGTAGGAGTTGTTTGAGCCCTGATGTGCCTACTCATTCATGCTTGTTTGTCATGCCTGCTACTGCTTAGAGTTGAGTCAGGTCTGATTCATCGGGGATGAATCGGAGGTGTGTAAACATGTCCTGCTGTGTGTGAGCTAAGTGTGTGAACACGATTTGGTAAAGGTAGTGGTGAGAGGCCATGTAGGAGTACATGGTGGGTTGTCTCATTGCAGCCGTCCTCAGGAACTGAGTTCTGTGTTTGTGATCCATGAACAGTTACTACCACACATTGGGTTCCGGTAACTCGACCCCTCTCGACTTATTAATCAACATGATCTCTGTCCAGGAGTTGCAACTAGTTTCTGGTGTTTGTAGGTAGTGTTAGTAGTCTACCAAGTGGCACCCGGTACAGGTGGCCTTGGGACAGACTAGGCACCATGGCACGGTGTACCAAGCATAGATCCACCCGTCGAGGTGGGCTTGGGAACCCTGCACACATCGTTTGGGGCCGTGAGCGACACCCCGGCCGGATCTCCTTGCGGATGGAACCCGAATAGGTGATAAACCTGGACGAGAGACTTGTGTGGTTAGTCAGGTCATGGCCGACACCCTCGCTGGGCTTCTGCTTGAAGGTTGCCGAGTACATGTCGTGTAAACGGCGGTAAGTGGTGACAGCGTGTGTGAAGAAGTACACCCCTGCAGGGTTAACATTATCTATTCGAATAGCCGTGTCCGCGGTAACGGACTTCTGGGTTGCCTGTACAGTTCATAGACAAGTGAAAGTGGATACTCTAAAATGCGCAAGATAAGCATGAGTGCTATGCATGGCGTTCTCGTGGGGAGACGGGAGCGGATCCATAGTGGTGTATTGATATGGTGAATATGTGGACTCGTGTGCGCCACCTCAAAAGAGTTACTTGCAGTCGTAGTTTAGGATAGCCACTGGGTCAAAGCTGGCTTGCTGCAGTTAAACCCCACCATCCCCTTGTTGATAATGATGCATATGTAGTTAGATCTGATGTGAGTCTTGCTGGGTACATTTGTACTCATGTTGCTTAATTTATGTTTTCGCAGAGAGACTTCAATCTCGCTAGTAGTACCGCGTGGACTTCGACGTTTAGCTTGTTACCTCAGCTACGATCTTGTGCCCTCGGCAGGATCTGGTAGATAGTCAGGCTTCTCAGCCTTTTTCATTTGTAGATGCCTATACTCATACATGTTAAGCTTCCGCTTGTGCTTTGACTTGTATGCTCTGATTGTTGGGTCATGAGACCCATGTTTGTAATATCTCGCTCCTCGGAGCCTATTGAATAAATACTTGAGTAGTAGAGTCATGTTGTGATGCCATGCAGTATTTGCACATATCGAGCATATTGTGTGTATGTTATTGAAATGCTTGGTATGTGTGGGATCTGACTATATAGTTGTTTATCCTTAGTAGCCTCTCTTACCGGGAAATGTCTCCTAGTGTTTGCACTGAGCCATGGTAGCTTGCTACTGCTCCGAAACACTTAGGCTGGCCGGCATGTGTCCTTCTTTGTTCCTGTGTCTGTCCCTTCGAGGAAATGTCACGCAATGAATACTGGAGTCCTGTTAGCCCGCTACAGCCCGGTTCACCGGAGTCCTGCTAGCCCAGTGCTACAGCCTGGATTCACTCGCTGATGACCAACACGTTCGATGCTGGGTCATGGATGCCTGTCCCTGTAAGTTAGTGCCACTTTGGGTTCATGACTAGCCATGTCAGCCCGGGTTCTTTGTCATATGGATGCTAGCGGCACTGTCATATACATGAGCCAAAAGGCGCAAACGGTCCCGGGCCAGGTAAGGTGGCACCCGTGGGAATACCGTGCGTGAGGCCGCAAAGTGATATGATGTTTTACATGCTAGATCGGTGTGACTTAGGATCGGGGTCCTGACAGCTTTGGTATCAGAGCTTGACTGCCTGTAGGATTACCAAGCCAAACTGGTCGAAGTTGAGTCTAGAAATTCTTTAGTTATATAAGGGAATTGATTGTGGGATGGGAACGTAAGGCTCTTTTTACTCCTTATACCTTATGCCTTCTGATCGGAGTCATCTTATCTTCCTACGGGGTTAAGGAACTAGGCCTTCTCATCTATCTATCAGGATGACGTGTTACTAATCCATAGACTTTTAAGATTGTTGGATTTAAGCCTCAGTCCAGTTCCTACTACTTCCGTATGTTAATTGTTGATCTGCAAACCTTGATATTGTGCTTCTGAGCGGTTATGCCACCATTTTGTAGGATGTCTCAAATCATTTTGAGCATTTACAGCCGTTATGCTGTCCGAGTCATCCCAGGTTTCTAAATAGTCTGATGCATTTGCAAATCCCTTCTTTCCGTTCCCGATGTCCCTTTGGTCAGATTAATCACACAAATTAGTGAGTTGAGGTACTTTATTGCCTCGACATATATGTTGGAATCATTATTATGACCCTAGGTATCTAGAGTATCACCTAGTAATCTAGCCACGTTTTGTATTCCCAGTGTGATGATTCTGGCCATCATTCTCGAAAGCATCCCGTGATGCAATTTAGTTAGTAGGTATTCTGCTCGTGGGTCTTGAACCCGAAACTCACCCTACTCACTTCATGTTGATAGTGTTTGCTCGTTCCTTTAGGTTATTAGTAACCTTTGTGACAGTCCTCGAGGCTCGTGGTATTTCCTTCTTCCAAATACTATGAACCACTTATGGCAGAAGTTCTTTGAACCAAGGGTCACCACCAGAGTGCTCCTGATGAGTTCTCGATTCTATGTTGTGACTCTGCCAGATCTACCTTTCTGCATGGGTTATCCGGGAGAATTATGTTGAACTTGTTCGACCTACTAACCTATGTATCCACAACTCAGAAAGATATGTGTTCCTTTGAGTTGTCCCTCTTCAGTCGTATTCCGACCTTCGTCTATCAATTGATAGTCAAGAGTATGCGTGCATTTGTTCATCGGTGCCTATTACCCTTGTGGTCCGTCAAGCCATTCTATTCCAGAATGACTAGGAGAAACAAACTCCAGAACCTCATCATATCAAGGATTGGGTCAAAGAAATTGTATTCCGCAGATCAAAATGCCAATCCAGCTTCTGCTCTGCTCTACCTTGGAGTGTTACCATCTTTATGTCAAGAGTGTCATGAGAATTGCACCACCTCTTATGAATTCTTGACGCGGTAATACTCTCGCCATCATCGATCATTCCTCGGTTCCGTGTTGTTGCAGCCGGAGTGCCGACAAGTGAATCGTGATGTGTGAACTCAATACTCCTAGCAACCTTGTTGCTTGGTAGTTAAAGGACAATAATTTCATTCTTAGTGTGTTGGTTCTAGAATCATCATTCTAAGACTGAACGTGCTACCTAGTCCTTATTTTCGGTGCACCCTTCGATCAATGAGTTAGGATTGTGCCAATTCCTCGCTCCTTTGATCATCTCATCTTGCCATGAAAAGCAAGATTGTTCCCGAGCTTAATAGCATATCGGTGGTTCGTGATTTTTCGATTATCTTCTCGGAAGTATCACCAGGTTGTCACCTGACTGCTATGTTGAGCTTGTGACCAAGTTGGGTTTCGAAACCACCCTTTCTCCAAGAATTCGTGTTGGATACCCTGAGCTAGTTGGATAAGCTAAACAACAACCTGGAGAGTTGGAAGATAGAAGCTTGTTCGATTTAGTTCATTTAAAGGGGATATCTTGTATGCGTGTTGAAGAAACATGATATCTTCATCGATTGATCCTCGTGACCAGTTGTTGGACCTATTGTCTTGCCAAAACTTTGATATGAGTGTGGGCTATCCTCAAATCAAATCAGAACCAACGATGTTCGTAATGTTGTCTTACTCGTGGATTTTCCTCGAACATAAACCATTATATCTTTTGGGTCTGACCAGTGCTATCACTTGTTCACATATTTATGGAATTCCTTCCTCATGGAAACCGGGATGAATTGTTGTTGAGCCCATCAGCAACATATTTAACCTCTCCATGATTGTGTTGAACATCCAGTTAGTATTGGAAACTTTTATAAGCATTATCTTCATGATCCGCTCATGGAGCATATGTCCGGATGAAAGAAGTGACTTCCTCTGATTCACGTGCATTTGGTGTAAGTTGCCGCCATGAGTTCGAGAAAGTTAGTTTTGCTTCCTCTGGAATCATCCCAAGTCAGTCATGCACGTGCGAAGTATACTATGGCTTGAGAGATTAGCTACCTCCATTCCATCGGTATTTCCTAGCACCCCAAGCCACTGATTGATTTGCTCAAGGAAAAGGAATTGGACGTGTTAATTCTAGATCATGCACAAGACCCCGATATCCTCGATGATGGTTCCCAACCAGAACTCGGTAGTGTTTTGTTGTAAGACTACCATGTGGTCATGCTTGTCTGGGACAACATGTTCACATGTGTGTAGCAAAACCAGCTCATGTTTTGGAGCTTACTATCGTAGTTCATTTCCCGAGAAGCTCGCAACGTCATCTCGTCGGTTTGTGTTGCAAACTTTCATTTTTCTTTCTAGACTCGATGAGTCTGGAATATCCTGACACCAACCAGATCTGAATCTCAGGCAGATATGATGGTTGGAATGTTTTCCCAAGAACTATAATATTGGTCCCTCGATAACCGGAAAAGTGGATGTCGTGGCCAACACACCCAGCCGGGAGACCTCTTGTTATAGTATCTTGATTGAGGAAGTTGGCCACCTCCCCATAAGGATTTCGTAGGATCTACTCCCTAGTTGTTCCTTATGGATTTTTGTGTTTCCGAAGTCCGACCTTTTACTTGATGTTCTAGTTACCAAACCATTTCAATGAATGGGATACGCTAGCACATCAAGGAGAACATTAGAAGCGGAGTGCTAAATGGCTCTCGGTCGATCATCCAGATTTTCTTTCCTTGGCATTGCTAGGGTGAAATCTGAGAAAGTGTTGTCTTCCTTTCCATATGCATCCTCCATCGTTATTCATCATGGTAGTATGTAGTTCTATTAACATTCTTCTCATAGATGTTCGTAAGACCCTGATGAATATGGAAATGCTCAAGTTCTTGAGAGCACGCTCAGTCACTAGGTTATATCCCCGGTATCCATTGGATTGTGCCTTCCGTTTGCCGAGTTGTCTTATAACTCTAGTTTCCTTTCCAAACTGAGTATGCCACTCTTTCGAACTCTTCCAAACGATCATTTATGATTTGCCTTAAGTCGGTATAAAGAGTTTCAGTGATCTTTGAATCAAAGGTAATTGTTTTTGCCACTTAAGGGATGATTCCATGAGTCACCTCCTCTAAAATGTCTTGTTATGGTATCATGGCAACTCAACTCCTCGCTACGTTGACAACCGTTCACCACCTTCTTAAGTGTGGAATTGTTGTCTACCCAGTGAACCCTCATCATCTATTCCACTCCATCCCTCCAGATGTGTGCTTCATGTCTCAGCTCGAGAGATGTTGCTATGACTCACTCTGTGAGTTGATCCTAAGTTGATTGATCTTCGAGAAGATCGATTCTTCTGCAATTATCCCTTTCCTCTTGTTGTCATGTTAGATGGAGATCTCAGAGCAAGACGTCGAGACAAAGATGGTGATCGAATCAACGCCCCTATGAAGTGCAAATTTGGATCGTAAAGATTGTGTTAGTTTGTGTCCCCCCATCATCTTACCCTACGCTTGAATCTCGAGACGAGATTCTTGTTTAGTGGGGGTGAGTTGTCACATCCCTGGTCCTGTTATGCACTAGGCTAGACCTTTGTGTGAGCATCATGTTTTAATTCAAATGAAATTTGAATTGAGGAATTTTCAAAAGCCTCAGAAGACCTCTAAAAATAACCAACATTTAAATCTCATCAAATGAGTCCAAGAAAATGTTCCTCTTAGTCTCTGAAAATATTGGAAAGAGGTAAAACTCGAAACAATATTTTTGGAATCTCAGAGATAATTATTTTGGGCCATTGAATTAAATAAATAACTATTTGCATTGGATATATATTTTTATATAATTAATATATGTCCAATAATTCTGGAACATTTTATGTGGTTTGGTATATTTTAGTTCTAGCCACATAATTGTTTTCAGCATTTTATCAGATGGTTTAGTGTTTTTACTAAATCAAAACAAAACAGAACAAAATAGAAAACAAAAACAAAAATTAAAATAGAGACAGAGTGTTACCTGTCGCTTACCAGCAGCTAACTTACCTGTGCGGCCCAGCACTGCAGCTACCCAGCTCAGCTGGCAGCCCAGCCCACTGGCCCCTCCTCCTGTCGTCTTCCTCGCGACAGTAGGACGCCGGGCGTGTGCCTCGTGCGCGCGGCCACGCGCCCCGGCCACCTCCTGCCTGCCTGCTTGCGTGGACGCTGCGGAAGACCTCACCACAGACGTCTGGATCGAGCCGACGCCGCTCAGTCTCCCCTCGCCCTCTCCCTCGCTCTCTCTCTCCCAAAGCCGAACGCCGTCGTAGTCACCGACGTCGTTCGCCATGGCCACCGTGTTCCTCACGGCCACCCGAAGTGCCCAGGAGATCCGCCTCGATCACCTCTTCCTTCAAAACCGAGGAACGCACCGCGGGAGCCCCTGCAATGCCGCCATCACCATCGTCTTCATCGCCATGGCCGGAGATCGCCGTCGCTCGATTCGCAGCAACGAGGACGCCCCCGAGCTCGCCAACCCCTTCGTTCGATCCGCTGTGAGCTGCTGCGTCGATCCCCTCTCACCCCTGGCTCTTTTCCTCCCGCTAACACGAATGTCCACTGGAGCGGAGAGCTCACCGCCGCCGTGGTTCCTTTCCGCCGTGGCCAGGGCCACCGCAGCCCGCGCCTGAGCGCGTCACGGTGCTCGGTGAACCCCCAGGAGCACGTAGCACCTGCCAGTTTAATCCCTAGTGCCCCGTAGCTTCGACCCCGTCCTCACCCGAACTCCGGCGCCACCGCGAGCTCCATTCCGGTGAGCTCCGGCCACCCCACGCCCAGCCGCGTGCTCCCCTGGATGCGGGTGAGCAAGGGCTTCCCCCTGGTGCTCTCCGCCGCACTTTTAGCCACCGAAGGAGCAACCCCGCAGCGCTTCGCCACGTCTGTCGTCGCCGGCGTCAAGCCGCCGGTGGCGTTGACCATTTTGACCGGGGGTTTGACCACCCCAGGTCGTCTGACATGTGGGCCCTGCCCCTGACCAGTTTAGTTTAGGACTAATTACCCCCCTGCTGACACTAATAGTGGGCCCAGTGCCTGCTAATTTGATTAGTTAAAATTTAATTAATCCTGTTATATAACTATGTCACTGAGGTGTGGACCCCACATGTGAGGTTTGACCTGGTCAACCGCAGTTGACCAGATGACGTCACAGTGATGCAATGCTGACGCAGTTAACCATTTTCTAGATTTAAATAATATAGAAAATTCCAGAAAATAGTATAAACTTCTTAAAATCATAGATAATCAACTGTAACTCCAAATGAAACAAATTATATATGAAAAATGATCAGAAAAATCCAATCTATCCATCTGTATCATATTCATGCATTTTAGAACAACTTATGGTTGCTATTTAGCACAAATCATATAAATGGCATTTGAATTTCACATATGGAGTTTGCATTTGAACTTAGGGATTCAAACCAACTTCATTTAACTTTGTTGCTAGCTGCATTAGCTCAAAACACCAGCATGTTGCCATGTCATGATCATGCATCATAATGTGCATTGCATTGATTGTGTTTCCTCTCTGTTGCCGGTAATTGTTCCCTCTCGATAGATGTGGTTCCGACGAAGAGTTCAATGACACCGAGGAAGAGCTATATTATCTTCAGAAGTGCCAGGCAAGCAAAACCCCCGTGTTCATTCCGATAAAATCCCACTCTCTCGCTCCTGCTCTCTTTTACTGCATTAGAACAACAACGACATATCTGTTACTTGCTGCGGTAGCTGAACCCCTTTATCCTCTGCATGAGCTGTCATTGCCACAGTAAATAGATGAAACCCACTAGCATGAGTAGGAGTTGTTTGAGCCCTGATGTGCCTACTCATTCATGCTTGTTTGTCATGCCTGCTACTGCTTAGAGTTGAGTCAGGTCTGATTCATCGGGGATGAATCGGAGGTGTGTAAACATGTCCTGCTGTGTGTGAGCTAAGTGTGTGAACACGATTTGGTAAAGGTAGCGGTGAGAGGCCATGTAGGAGTACATGGTGGGTTGTCTCATTGCAGCCGTCCTCAGGAACTGAGTTCTGTGTTTGTGATCCATGAACAGTTACTACCACACATTGGGTTCTGGTAACTCGACCCCTCTCGACTTATTAATCAACATGATCTCTGTCCAGGAGTTGCAACTAGTTTCTAGTGTTTGTAGGTAGTGTTAGTAGTCTACCAAGTGGCACCCGGTACAGGTGGGCTTGGGACAGACTAGGCACCATGGCACGGTGTACCAAGCGTAGATCCACCCGTCGAGGTGGGCTTAGGAACCCTGCACACATCGTTTGGGGCCGTGAGCGACACCCCGGCCGGATCTCCTTGCAGATGGAACCCGAATAGGCGATAAACCTGGACGAGAGACTTGTGTGGTTAGTCAGGTCGTGGCCGACACCCTCGCTGGGCTTCCGCTTGAAGGTTGTCGAGTACATGTCGTGTAAATGGCGGTAAGTGGTGAGAGCATGTGTGAAGAAGTACACCCCTGTAGGGTTAACATTATCTATTCGAATAGCCGTGTCCGCGGTAAAGGACTTCTGGGTTGCCTGTACAGTTCATAGACAAGTGAAAGTGGATACTCTAAAATGCGCAAGATAAGCGTGAGTACTATGCATGGCGTTCTCGTGGGGAGACGGGAGCGGATCCATAGTGGTGTATTGATATGGTGAATATGTGGACTCGTGTGCGCCACCTCAAAAGAGTTACTTGCAGTCGTAGTTTAGGATAGCCACTGAGTCAAAGCTGGCTTGCTGCAGTTAAACCCCACCATCCCCTTATTGATAATGATGCATATGTAGTTAGATCTGATGTAAGTCTTGTTGGGTACATTTGTACTCACGTTGCTTAATTTATGTTTTTGCAGAGAGACTTCAGTCTTGCTAGTAGTACCACGTGGACTTCGATGTTTAGCTTGTTACCTCAGCTACGATCTTGTGCCCTCGGCAGGATCTGGTAGACAGTTAGGCTTCTCAGGCTTTTTCATTGGTAGATGCCTATACTCAGACATGTTAAGCTTCCGCTTGTGCTTTGACTTGTATGCTCTGATTGTTGGGTCATGAGACCCATGTTTGTAATATCTCGCTCCTCGGAGCCTATTGAATAAATACTTGAGTAGTAGAGTCATGTTGTGATGCCATGCAGTATTTGCACATATCGAGCATATTGTGTGTATGTTATTGAAATGCTTGGTATGTGTGGGATCTGACTATCTAGTTGTTTATCCTTAGTAGCCTCTCTTACCGGGAAATGTCTCCTAGTGTTTCCACTAAGCCATGGTAGCTTGCTACTGCTCCAGAACACTTAGGCTGGCCGGCATGTGTCCTTCTTCGTTCCTATGTCTGTCCCTTCGGGGAAATGTCACGTGATGAATACCGGAGTCCTATTAGCCCGCTACAGCCCGGTTCACCGGAGTCCTGCTAGCCCAGTGCTACAGCCTGGATTCACTCGCTGATGACCGACACATTCGATGCTGGGTCATGGATGCCTGTCCCTGTAAGTTAGTGCCACTTTGGGTTCACGACTAGCCATGTCAGCCCGGGTTCTTTGTCATATGGATGCTAGCGGCACTGTCATATACGTGAGCCAAAAGGCGCAAACGGTCCCGGGCCAGGTAAGGTGGAACCCGTGGGAATACCGTGCGTGAGGCCGCAAAGTGATATGATGTGTTACATGCTAGATCGGTGTGACTTAGGATCGGGGTCCTGACAGCCTGGCTGATTGCTCCTCCCCGGGCACGCTCATCAGCGAACCGGCTTGGCTCGGCCGTGGCGGGCATGAATCCGTAGGCGGCATTGAGCTCCAGCTGAGCAGCATCATGGCGATGTTGGGTGGCGGCGAGCGTCTTGGACAGGTCTAGCATCTACTGGCGCCTTTCCTCGAGCTGGGTTTGGGCCTCAGCAACGTTGGTGGCGTCGACGTCGGTGCCGATGGGGATGCGGAGGCTCTGCATCACGGCGCATAACGGATCGGACGGCTCGGTCCGTTCTGCTACAGCCCTGGCTTCGGCAGCCTTCCTTGTCTTGCTCGATGTCGGTGTCAAAACCGGCGGTTCTCGGGTAGGGGGTCCCGATCTGTGCGTCTAAGGCTAATGGTAACAGGAGACAAGGGACACGATGTTTTATACAGGTTCGGGCCCTCTCGATGGAGTTAAAACCCTACTTCCTACTTGATTGATCTTGATGATATGAGTATTACAAGAGTTGATCTACCACGAGATCGTAGAGGCTAAACCATAGGAGCTAGCCTATGATGATTATGATTGTCCCTATATGGACCAAACCCTCCGGTTTATATAGACACCGGAGGGGGCTAGGGTTTACACAGAGTCGGTTACAAAGATGGAAATCTAATATCCGGATCGCCAAGCTTGTCTTCCACATAAAGGAGAGTCCCATCCGGACACGGGACGAAGTCTTGAGTCTTGTATCTCCACGGTCCCAACAGTCCGGCCCAAGTATAAAGTCCGGCTATCCTGATACCCCCTAATCGGGGACTCCCTCAGTAGCCCCTGAACCAGGCTTCAATGACGATGAGTCTGGCGCGCGGTTTGTCTTCGGCATTGCAAGGCGGGTTCCATCTTCGAATACTCCAAAGTAATTACCAAACACTTGAATCGTGTCCGGCTCTTCAAGATGATCTTCACATGCCATCATGGAGGGAATGATATTCCACAAACATAATTTGCTGGCATCTTTGGATAGCATGACATAGCACCATGGACGAGTCATTTTTGAACCATCTCTCTACTACCAAACACCGCACGTGTTGTGAGGCGGTCTCGTCGAAGCAGAGATCGTGCTCCCCTTATCGCAGGGCTTTAATTAATACGGGCATGGGTAGCCCAACCGCACCGCTAATCGCGGCAAGTGGGGAATGAGCGGGTTCCACTAGGCAAGTGGGGAGGCGCAAAAGCTTTTACCGCGTCTATAAAGCGATAGGGTCCCTTTCTCCTTACCCACGCCTTTTCCTTCCGCTAGTCTATTCCCCTTTGCTCGAGCCCTAGCGCCCAAGCACTCTTCTCCTCCACCGAAGAGAGGTTCTCCTAAGATATCCGGACCCGGAGCAGGAGGCAAATGGATGGCCTCTACCGTCCGGGAGAGGGATATCAAAAAGCTCCGAGAGGCCGGGTACCTGGCCAAGAAAATCGGCGACCATCTTCCGCAGGCGGGACAAATTGTCCCCACTCCGGAGCCCCATGAGAGGGTTGTGTTTCTTCCTCATTTTGTCCGCGGGCTCGTGTTTCCCCTTCACCCATTTGTTTGCGGATCATCTATTATTACAGGATTGATTTTCATGATCTATCCCCCAATTCTTTCCTTAACATCTCGACATTCATCGTCGTGTGTGAGGCTTTTCTCTGTATTTCGCCCCACTTCGGCTTATGGATGAAGATCTTCAACGTGAAGCCCAAGGTGGTGAATGGCAAGCACGCCGAGTGCGGCGGCGCCATGGTGAGCAAGATGCCCAAGGTCACATGGCCGACGTGCGCCTTCAATGATTCCGTCAAGGAGTGGCAGTAGCAGTGGTTCTATATCACCGAACCACGTGGTAAAAAGTGGGCCACTGCTCCTGAATTCAGATCTGGAGCCCCACTCCGGCTCACGTCCTGGCCCGAGAAGGGCCTGAACTGGTCCTCACCCGACGAGTTGTCATTGCTCCAAACACGCGTCCAGAGCATGGTCGATAAGGACGTCAAACTTGTCAACGTATTTCAGGTGATGTTAGTTCGCCTGGTTCACCCTTGCCAGTGTTGAGCCTGCAATTTCTAGGAATACGACCCAGCCGAGCACCAGACCCTACGGGAGCTCTATGGCTCCTCCCACAAGAACATCTGGAAGGTGCTCTTCAAGTCTGGCAAACCATGGTCGGGCTCCGCCGAGGACCGCGGGTATCAACTATCTCGATCTGCAAGTCCGGTAAGTAATTGTTGTGCTCTGTCCATCCATGTTTTAGCTGGCATGTCCCGAGGGAGACGCCTTTATCATGCTTTCTATGATAATCCCAGGAATGGACGAAAAAGGTGGGGTGGATACACTGTCCGGCCCTGCTGCCGAAGGAACCGGCAGGACCTCTTCTGACGAAGATGCTGGTCCCAGTGCCTTACGGGGCGCCAAAGAAAGAGGCCTCCAAGAAGGTCAAGAAGACCCGGAGCGGCCTCCGTCGCCGCGATGCTTCGGACACAAAATCCGAAGACTACAGCGACCATCCCTCCTCCGAAGACGAAGAGGAGGAGGAAGAAGATGAGTCCTCCATAGGGGAAGGGAAGAAAAGGATGGCTTCCTCATCCCTGGAGGCCGAATCGCCGAAGAGGGGGAAAGGTTCCCTCCCGGAGGTGTCCACCACGGCTGCCCATAGCAGCCCGGAGTGGGGTCCCAGGGCCTAGCCCCTGGTAAAGTCATGAGTATACGAAATCCGAACACGCCTACATGCCCGAGGTCATTAGGATGTAGTAGTTTAACTGTCACCATACTTTGTGCAGCCCGGCAAGGTCCCACGCCAGACAGTCCTCATCGGAGGATTTGCTGAGCTCAGATGCCCTGGAGAGCGAAACGCCTCGAGAGGCCCCTTCCCCAAAGCCTAGGCGCGACACCGAGGTATCGTCTCAACGGGACCTGGAACAGGGAGGGCATATCTCTGGGGCCGGATACACGGGAGCAGCGGTTCCCATGCTTGTCGACGGCAGGGGCGATCTTAGATTTAGCCCGCAGCCGGACACGGTCCTGGAGACCTTTAAAGTTCCAGGATCGGGCGAGCAGCCACCTTTGATGGGGGGAGGCCCGCCCGCCACGCCAGCAACCCTTGTCCAAGCAGAGTTGTCGGGCGGCCTATCGACAGCGCTAAACAGTGCGTCCATCATCGATGAACATCACGCCCTCATGGGTGCGGTGATTGAAAAGATTCAGTCCGCCGAGAGCGGACTAAATGAATCATGCCTTAGCCTTATAAAAGGCTTTGAGGTATGTTTATAGAAACCTTTGAAGATTGTCATACGAGTAGTAGCCCCTGATGAATTGTCTGGTGAAAGAGAGGGAGCCGGACAGGGGATCAAATTTCCGCTTCGCAGGAGACTCAGTAAATGACATGTATCCCTTTGTTTGAAAACAGGCGTCTGTAGCGAAGACCACCTCTCATAATGCAGAGGTGTCCGGACTAAAGTAGAGTCTAGAACGGGCCGAAGAAGAACTTGGTCGCGTGAAGAAGCAGTTGGGGGACAAGCAAGGTATGTTGAAACCTTGTCCTGAATTCAGCACAAATGAGTAGTTGTGCGTGATGAAAATATTTGTATTGTGTGCTTTAGGAGCTAGTGCCGAAATTGAGGCATTGAAGAAAGTTGTGGCCGAAGCCGATGAGAAGGCTGCCGCAGAGTAGGCTCTTCGCAAGAAGCACAAGGCCAGGGTCCTTGAAGCTGAGCGTGAGCTCCAGGAGGCCGTGAAGAAGAGCGAGACCTTAGAGCAGAGTCTAGCAGGGAAAGAATCCGAACTCGCCCAAGCTCTCCAAGCCGCAGATGATGCTCGGGAAGAGGCCAGAGGTGCTCTGAAGGCTTTTTTGGTACTCAACGCATTGTTGGCGTAGTAATAGGAGGAGCTCTAAGTAACAAACTGAATTCTTGTTTTTCCAGGGGCGTTTGCGGACCTGCCGCGCATCATATCTGATGCTACCCAGTTCTACCGGACTGAAGAGAAGAAGTCTGCGGAGAAGCATTTCTGGTTGCAGTATTTGGCGCCGAATTATCCTGTGCCCTTTATAGATCAGCTGAAGCAGCTGGTCGAACTGCACGAGGCGGCCGAACTAGCCATGAAGGACTTAGTTGTCAAGGTGTGGCCCGCTGAGCCAATTCCAAGCAGTTACTTCGGGCTCGTGAAGCGGATTGTTGGTGCTTGCCCTCGGCTCGAAGTCATTAAGCGGTCGGTATGTATAGAAGGTGCACGCACGGCATTTGCCCGCGCGAAGGTGCACTAGGGGAAGCTTGATGCTGAAAAGTTGATGACTGAGGAACCATCGGAGGGTAAGGAGGATCGCAAGCCCGAGTTATATTATGAGGGTGTCCTGAAAGGAGCTCGCCTTGTGGCGGAACAATGTACCAAAGACACTATATTTCCCTGAAGGCTGTCATGCCGTTCTTTGTAATGCGGGATAATGGCACTATTATTATTTATTGTCTGTTATATGAACGTTTTTTCTTCCTGTGCGGCTGTTTAGTGTATATATATCCTAAGAGTTGGCCAGTCGTCGGCTTCTGCCCCCATGTAAGAAGTACGGGGGTGTTTGGGATACACCTGAACACTCTTTATCCCATTGTTGGGTCCTTTAAGGAGGTGTTCATCAGCGTGAACCAGGCAATCAGACTATAGGGCTTTATCACTCTCACTTAGCCATAGGAATTTCGAGTATGGTAGGCGCAGCCCCTGGTATTCGAAAGACAGTAAAAGGGGCTCTAACGGCGCCTGATCAGAAAACCGATCCCTCGCACTTCTGCATTTATTATGGCATTGTGCGGAATAAATCTTTAAAGATTTTACAACCTCTCAAACAGCTGACCAGCTCTCGCTGTATCATGACAGTCAGTTTATGGCTTTCTCTACTGAGGTGCTCGTCCGGAAGAACCGGGACACAATCACAGTAGTTGTCCCAACGCTACCTTAGCCGATAGAGTGGAACATAAGGTACCAAAACATGGGAGCCGGGCAAACCCAACTAATGACCCAAGACATGATTTGGAGCTGATGCATATAGTGCTATAAGTTCGGGGTGCCGAGCGACCAAAAAGGTGGTCGGACTTTGTTGCCCTATTATGAGTACTATGAAGCCCCTGGCATGGTGGGGCATAACACGATGTACGGGTGTCGTTTATGATGAAAAAAAGCGTCAATGGGGAACAATGGCCGGTAAGTGTTATTTAAGTATACGTATTGTAGTAGAATGACATGTCTACGCATATGAGTACAGTTTGTACTTATGACAAGAGATGTGTTGGCGGAACCTGTCGTTGCTGGACTGGAGGAGGTTGTGTGTGGATCTGAAGTGTATCCGGACTATCTCCTTGGGGGGGGATTACTTAAGTATTCCCGCCTTGTGCGTCCGAGCTGATTCCGTATCGCCAGTCTTGTTCTGCGCAAAAGTCAGTCTTGTAAGGGCAAATGCTTAGAGGCAGTTTCCTGCCATATGGCGTTTCAACCGCGGGCGCCTGATCGGGGCCTGGTCGAGCCAGGTTATAATGCCGTAAAGTAGCTCGGACTCCTCAATTGGTGTCCGAGTGGTTGGCTGCCGAATCGAAGTTCGATAAATGGGCACAACTTGCTATGTCAGTGGCGGTGTAATTTGCACTCTTAGGGTGGAGTGCGGCCTTGCCCATAATTGTGACCATGCCACGTGGATTTCGCCTGATGTTGTACCGCATTAGCCAACGTGGTTCGTCCCGATAGTGTATGGTAGTTACTGTATATGGGGACAATGCCGAGGACTTACTCCTTGGCATGGTATTTGTTTGGTGATCCGAAGGCGACCTCCAGGGTGATGGGCTTGTAAAACTTGGCCTTTGCACCTAGGACGACATCTTTTAGAAGATGTTATTAATGGGTTTGATCCTCGAGCGGTCGATACTTATCTGGTGATAGTGAGTGCAATTAAATTGCTATGGTTGGTGTTATCCGGACGGTCGATGTGATCGAAGATGGTCGGCCATATTTTTGTATTCCGGGGGGGGGGGGTCTTCGTTTGACCTTGCCATGTTTGGTAGTCTGGGCTTCTCGTTGTTTGAGATTCCCTTTCATTGTTTTCAGCGCCCGACCGGCCGTTTTGTATTGAGGATCCGACATTCTCTATTGGTATGCTTGGCCGCCACTCTAGAGGTACCATGGAATTGACATGGTTGGTCGAGTATGCTGCTCGGGCCAGATGGGCCTAAGCTGTTCTGTTTCCGCTGACCGGACTGGGGGTCGCGGAATTTGACGCCAACTTCCTTGTCTTTATTGTCGTCATTATTTTTGTGACGCTTATGTCTGTTTCGTCGAGGTTTATGGATGCTGCCTCACGTCTCCTCCGTATTACCCCGGGTCATGGTATGTTGGCGTCGGGGTGTGGGCTTTAGGTCCTCCTTCTTGGGTTGAGGTAGTGAATTGTGCTTTGTGTACCTTTTGGCGGGGCGGTCGAGTCCGTATTCCTCGATTGCCAGGACCTTGGTCCATCTTTCTGTGAGCAAATATTGGTCAGCTTTGAGCTGCTGTTGCTTCTTTTGCAGGATTTTCGCCGTGGCCATAAGCCGTCGCTTAAAGCCCCGCCGCCGCTCGGACCGGAGTCCGAGCCGGACTCCGCCTGCGCCGCGCCTTGCCCCCTCCTCCAAGTCGCCGCCCCCGCCCCCTTTATATACGCCGCCCTCGAGCCC
>NC_057810.1:387254657-387262588 GCF_018294505.1 Triticum aestivum | reverse complement strand
CGCCGCCACCGCTTGCCGTGCCGCCGCCAAGCCCCGCCGCCCAACCCCGCCTCGCCGGAGGTACCGCGCCGGATCCGAGCCGCCGGTTTTTTTAAAACCGTTCAGTTTTTTTAGAAACCCTTGTTCGGTTTTTTTAGATCGGATCGCCGGTTTTTCTCGGTTCGACTATTTAGCGGACGTTCATCCGTACGTTCGTCTAACGAACGGTTTTCTTCCGTTAGTTACAGATAACGAATACTCGTTTGTTAGTCTATTCGTCCGTTTTCTTCTATCGGATTTATCTGCGATTATTTTTAGTCGCGATTTCTGATCCCATCTTAGTTTCTGTTTATCTTTTCGCTCGTTAGTCAGAATCAGGTGATTCAAACGCCTAGAGTTTCGTCTCGAGACCCTCTTTCTGCTTAATCAACTTAAACAAGATTTTGATACTGTAAAATTTGACCTTAGTTCAGATTAGTAAACGGATCTTGTTTCTTTCGCTGTTCGAGTTTCGTTGCTCCGTTTGATTTGATTCTTTTTGCAAACCGGAGTTCTTAAGTTGAACTTTCTGGTCAATCTATTTTATTTGAAGTTTTGCTCGTGCACCTTTGCTAGTTGCTTATGTATGTTATTGTTTGTTTGCGATAGAATTCCCGGAGTGCGAAGCATGTTACTATGAGTCTCTAGGATTCACGGATTGTCAGCAAGGCAAGTAACACATTGATCATACTCTTTTCATACCCAGTTTTTATTGCATTAGTCCAATCCTCAAACATTGTATGATTAGGGTGTCATTAATTTGTGGGTTGGGAAGTAATTGCTGAGGTAGAACCTATTGCCCTATTACTATCAAACCCTGGGAGTTATTTTCTACGCGTTGTTTATATTGCCATGCTATGCTCGTAGACGTGGTTTGGGTTTAAGTGTATCCATGACAGATGTGAGAGTGTTAACTAATGGTTTATTTAAGGTGGCAACTTAAATTCACATCTGGGTGGATTGAGGCACCTGGGGAACCCAGTGTTTTCTGTATTTTTTGGAAATCCCGGGGTACCCGTGTGATCTTCCTATGGACCGCCACCCATGCTTAAAGGGAACTGAGATGATTCATGCTAGAAACTTCCGTGTGCAGCCATAAGCTACTATGGGCTCTAGCATAGCTGAGTAAGTTACGTGAAGCTCTCGAAGAGGTAGATCAGCAGGTAGTGGGTTTTGTAGGTTTGGTATGGTCTACCCGGAGTAGGGAGTTGATGTTTCTGAAAGACTATGTCTCGGTCATCCATTTCTCAAACACTGTGTAGTGCGAGAAATCCAACGGAAGCGATCGAGTCTTGTGGGGAAAAGTGCGCAAACCTCTGCAGAGTGTACAATCTAATCATGGTTAGCCGTGTCCCCAGTTATGGACAATCTTGAGTATCTAGTACTTGGGTTATCACATGTATCTCATCACTCTTAATTAATATTGTTGGGTTGTTAATTACTTTAATTTGGGATTGAGTTGGGGTTATACCTTCTCAATGTTTTAACCACCATGATAGTTAAATTAAAATTTATTCCTTTGTTGTAGGGAAAAATTTGCTTTTCGCAAAATTATAACCTTAGAGCTTTCCACCAGCCAAATATGCATGTAGTGATAGCGTAATTCTGCTCTTGCTCTACTTTGTTATATTGGCAGCATATTCCATGTGTTGACCCATTTTCGGGCTGCAACATATTATGTTGCAGACTTTTCAGACGAGGAGTAAGGTTCGTTAGGTCGTTGTCGTGCAGCTCAGCTATGCCATTGGAGTTGATGGACTCACTTTATCTTCCAAGCCTTCCGCTGTTATCGCATTAGGTGGCCTTAGGCCATATTATTGTATTAAGTTCTCTTTTGAGATGTTCGATGTAATAAGTGTATGATTGCTACTCTATTATAAATCCTTCGAGTACCGTGTGTGTCAGCATTATTGATCCAGGGATGACACAGATGCACAGAGACTTGACCGTTTGAGGTCGGGCCGCTACAAGATGGTATCAGAGCACACACTGAGTGTAGGACATGACCACTAAGATAAACCATAGGTCACTCTTCTCTACTCATTTCTTACTCCTCTCCTTTTTCTACTCCTTAGGATGATGGAGATGAAGAACAAGTTTGCGCAACCGAAGGAGGACACACCTTTTGGACGTTACTTGAAGGAAGTCACTAGGTACTTGAACATTGGAATACCAAGTTACACCGGGACATACAATGCCACCTTACCAGAAGAGGAGCGCTGGATGATTCAAGTACAAGTTCCAGGAAGCACGTTTTCGCCAACTTCTAAACCTATAGAATTTTCTTTCGATGCACCAACCTAGAGTCTAGGCAAGAGCATGGCAGCCCACATTACCATGGGACACATTGGAGAAGTCTACCATAGGGAACTCAAGGACACTACCTATCAAATATGTGGGCGCCAAGACGATCAATGGGAAATAATTAGAAACAGGAAGGATAGATCCATTGTAGCTTTTATCCAAGAGCTAAACCAGCACATTCGACGTCAGGAGAACCAGATGTGCGCAGACATGATGGAATTGAAGAAGGCAAAGACTAGGATAATCGAGCTGGAGGAAGAACTCAAGTTCACACGCGATGGATATGAGGAGGAAATCAAGACACTACTGGAGAAGAACGACGACCTGGTTAAGAAGATCGGAATATTCATGGGAGGACCAGCACCGGGAGAAGAAGACGGCGACCCCACTTGCCCGGACAACTACAACATCATCAACGACACCGATTCTGATCCTAGTGATGATGACTTTGAAGACGAAGCTGGAGCTGACATTATGGAGTCTTCCATCGATCAAAATTTCTAGATGACCACCATATATTAGTAGTATTCCCCCATGTATTTAGTAGTAGTTGAGCACTTTTGCGATAGTTCTAGACTGTTTTTATGCCCTTGCTTGATTGATTGAGTGAAATGTTTGTGTTTGTCTCATGTGCATATGGGTAGTGCTTTCTTGCTAGACCTTTTTCTATTCTAATCTCTTCCATCTAAACCCATCAGATGCCTCCGAGACGTGACACCGGTTTTGCTTTCCCACCGGAGCTCAACCAGTTGATGCAGCAGCAGAATGCTTTGATGCAATTGCTAGTTCAGAACCAGGGCAACAACAACAACAACAATAACCCGCCACCAGTGGACAACCTAGCCCGTTTTCTAAGGTTACAGCCGCCGGTGTTTTCCAGTAGCACCGAGCTAATAGTTGCTGATGACTGGCTACACCGTATTGGAAGGGGGTTGACCACCGCAGGTTGCACAGATGCGGAGAAGGTGCGCTTTGCCGCACACCAATTGGATGGACCCGCAGCATCATGGTGAGAGAATTTCACAGCCACCTATCCTATCGACACTGTCACATGGGCTCAGATTCAGTAGGCTTTTCGTACTGCCCATGTTTCGACTGGAGCTATGCAGATGAAGAAGCGGGAGTTTCGCAACTTACGCCAGGGGAACCATACTGTTGGCCAGTACGTGGATGATTTTAGCAAGATATCACGCTATGCCCCTGATGATGTAGCCACAGATGCCCCAAAGCAGGAGAAGTTTATGGAAGGGTTGAATGATGAGATGAGCATGCAGTTGATGGTGGCAACCTTCAACAACTACCAGGAGTTGGTAGATAAGGCTCTTATGATTGAAGGGAAGCAGCGGCAGATTGAGAGCCATAAGAGGAAGTATGGACAAGGGAAGTATAACTCAGGAGCTCAGCAGAAGCCTCGATTAACCCCGAATTCGGGAGGACTTGTTCATTACCATGGAGGTCACACCCACACTGGATGAGGATCCATAACCACAATGGTGATAAGAATGGAAATGGGAACGGAGCTAACAGTAATCAGAATCGCTCCAATCCAGCCACACCCGCCAAAAGAGAACTAAGTCAAGTTACTTGCTTTAAGTGCGGGAAGACAGGGCACTATGCCAATGATTGCCCTGAAGGAAGGAATGGAAACAGAAATGGGAGCGCTAGGAAGAAGCCTAATCCATTCAACAAAGGACAAGTGAACCACGTTAACGTGGAGGAGGTTGAAGAGCAGCCGGACGCAGTAATAGGTAAGTTTTTGGTTAAGTCATTTACCGCTCTTATTCTTTTCGATACTGGTGCATCGCATTCATACATATCAAGGGGATTCGTGGATAAGTTTAAACTACCAACCCAAACCCTAAGGACCCCTCTTTTAGTGAGCTCGCCTGGAGCAGAGTATATGGCTAGCCGATGGTGCCACCAGATACCCCTAACCATTGGTACCCATGTTTTTCCGTCTGACCTAATTATCTTGGAGTCACAAGGATTGGAGGTGATATTAGGTATGGACTGGATGTCAAAGTATGTAGGAAGTATTGACTGTGCTAGTAAGTCAATTTATCTCACCACCCCGGAGGGGAAAAGGGTTAAGTACGTATCTAGGCATGTGCCTAGGAGGAGCCAAGTGAATGCCCTCACAGGTGTTGTGCAGGAGGAAGTGCCTGTAGTAAAGGATTAGCCCGATGTTTTCCCACAAGAGTTACCAGGCATGCCACCGGATCGAGACATCAAGTTTTTGATAGAGCTATTACCAGGTACAGGGCCAATATCCAAGAGACCCTATCGGATGCCCGCAAATGATCTGGAGGAAATTAAGAAACAGATCAAGGAGTTGTTGGAGAAAGGTTATATTCGAAGGAGTTCATCACCTTGGGGAGCTCCAGTACTTTTGGTCGAGAAGAAGGATAAAACCCTAAGGATGGTTGTTGATTATAGAGACTTGAACGAAGTCACGATTAAGAACAAGTACCCACTGCCGATGATCAATGATTTGTTTGATCAGCTGCAAGGAGCTAAGGTGTTTTCGAAGATTGATCTACGATCAGGATACCATCACTTGAAGATCCGAGAGAAGGATATACCAAAGACAACATTCACCACGCGGTATGGACTATACGAGTATACGGTCATGTCGTTTGGACTGACAAACACCCCTGTCTATTTCATGAGCATGATGAACAAGGTGTTCATGGAGTATTTGGACAAGTTTGTTGTGGTGTTTATCGATGATATTATGGTATACTCGAAGAATGAAGAGGAGCACAAGGAGCATTTGTGATTAGTTCTCGAGAAACTCAGGGAACACCAGTTATACGCCAAGTTCAGCAAGTGCGAATTTTGGTTGAAGGAAGTTGGATTTCTTGGGCATGTTATATCAGGAGAAGGTATAGCAGTAGACCCCAGCAAGGTTCAGTCAGTCACTAAATGGTTGGCACCCACTTCAGTTGGCGAGATCCACAGTTTCCTTGGACTCGCGGGATACTATCGAAGATTCATCGAGAATTTTTCCAAGCTTGCAAAGCCAATGACTGAACTATTGAAGAAGGATACTAAATTTATATGGACAAAAGATTGCGAGGCAAGTTTTCAGGAGATGAAGAAACGTTTGACTACAGCCCCAGTGCTAACATTGCCAGATATACATAAGGAGTTTCAAGTGTATTGTGACGCCTCTCGCTTGGGACTTGGATGTGTGCTTATGCAGGACGGGAGAGTTGTTTCGTATGCCTCACGACAACTAAAACCCAATGAGTTGAACTATGCCACACATGATTTGGAGTTAGCAGCCGTAGTGCATGCATTAAAGACTTGGAGACATTACCTTATTGGAAACCGTTGTGATGTGTACACTGATCATAAGAGTTTGAAGTATATTTTCACACAAAAGGAGCTGAACCTTAGACAGAGGAGATGGTTGGAACTTATAAAGGATTACGATATGAAGCTACACTATCATCCAGGAAAAGCCAATGTTGTAGCAGACGCTTTGAGCCGGAAGAGTTATGCCAATATCCTTGAAAGTAAGGGATTGCCAAAGGAGTTAGCTGAGGATATCATGGAACTTCGATTGGAGATTGTTCCAAGAGGTTTCGTTGCAACAATAGAGGTTCAGTCGACCTTGTTGAACAAAATTCGAGAAGCTCAGAAGGAGGACAAAGAGATTTCCGAGATAAAGGAGAAGATGAGCAAAGGAAAGGCCAAAGGTTTTCACGAGGATGAGCACGATACCTTATGGTTTCAGGATCGAGTTTATGTGCCCAATAACCCAGAGATCAGGAAGTTAATACTTCAGGAGGCTCATGACTCACCATACTCGATACACCCCAGAAACACCAAGACTTGGATTTAAAAGAGCGTTTCTGGTGGACTGGTATGAAGAAGGATATCGCCGAGTATGTAGCTGTATGTGATGTATGTCAGAGAGTGAAGGCAGAGCATCAGAAGCAAGCATGACTGTTACAGCCTATGCCGATACCCGAATGGAAGTGGGATAAACTGGGCATGGACTTTATCACCGGACTACCCAGGACCAAAGCAGGATATGACTCAATATGAGTAGTAGTGGATCGCTTGACCAAAGTGGCTCACTTTATCCCGGTGAAAACCACCTATACAAGTGCTAAGTTGGCCAAGATATATATGTCCAGGATTGTATGTCTGCATGGAGTTCCGAGGAGCATCGTATCAGATAGAGGAACCCAGTTTACTTCAAAGTTTTGGCATCAATTACACCAGACCTTGGGTACGAGATTGGAGTTTAGTACAGCATTCCACCCGCAGACAGATGGACGGACGGAGAGAGTCAGCCAGATACTGGAAGATATGTTGAGAGCTTGTGCGCTAGATTATGGATCTAGTTGGGATGACAATTTGCCTTACGCAGAGTTCTCATACAACAATAGCTACCAAGCCAGTTTGAAGATGGCACCGTTCGAAGCTCTGTATGGACGCAGATGCAGAACGCTGCTGATGTGGGATGAGGTAGGAGATCGACAGCTGTTTGGCCCAGACTTGATCAAAGAGTCTGAGGAGAAGGTTAAGATCATTCGGGATAGACTGAAGGTAGCTCAGTCCAGGCAAAAAAGTTATGCAGACTCGAAATGCAAGGAGGTAACTTATGAAATTGGAGATAGAGCATATCTGCGAGTATCACCCTTGCGAGGAGTGAAACGTTTTGGAGTTAAGGGAAAATTAGCCCCGCGATTTGTAGGACCGTACCGTGTTTTGAAACGGATGGTAGAAGTTGCCTACAAGTTGGAGTTACCTGAAGGACTGTCAGGAGTTCACGATGTGTTCCACGTTTCACAGCTGAAGAAATGTCATGTTGAGATGGCCGATATACCGTTAAGAGATACAGTACCCTTGGACGCAATTCAACTAGACAGTGAATTGACTTATGAGGAAAAGCCAGTGAAGATTCTTGAGTTTGCCAGCCGAGTCACCCGCAGCAAGGTTATTAATTTTTGCAAAGTTCAGTGGAGCCGAGTCATCCATGCATATAATAGTTTATTGCATTTCAGCTCCACAATCCTCGAAATCCTAAGCAACTCAAGGACCCTCGGAGAGAGTTGGGGATTTTCCTTTCTCATATTTGATTCCTATCAAATAGTGAAACAAGGATTTTTGATTTTAATTATTTTTCTCTCCGAAAAATATTTCTTATAAAAATATATGAGAGGAGATAATATGACTTCTCCAAAACAATTGAGATATTGGAGGAAAAATGTTAAAATCATTTGTTTGATTTTATTTGAGTTTATTTGGATTTTATTTGCAATAGAAAAATTGTACGTTTTTATAAATTGCATTTTAGGGCCAAGAAAATGTTCATCTTGTTCTAAATATTTTATTTAGACGCCGAAAATTTGTTTTGGTATTTTTAGGTTTTTATTTTATTTTCTAGGATTTTATTTCTGTCGGCGATTTTTTTTTTAAAAAAGAGTTCCGCCGACTGGGCCGAAACCTAGCCGAGCCGCCGGCCCAACCGCCCGCGCCGCCGCCCACGCGCGCGCGCGTCGCCTCGCCGCTGCTCGGATCGGAGTCCGAGCCGTACTCCGCCTCCACCGCGCCTTGCCCCCTCCTCCAAGTCGCCGCCCTAGCCCCCTTTA
>NC_057810.1:387245604-387254350 GCF_018294505.1 Triticum aestivum | reverse complement strand
CCGCAAGCCGCCGCCCCGCCGCCCAACCCCGCCTTGCCGGAGCCCCTCGCCAGAGGTACCGCGCCGGATCCAAGCCGCCAGTTTTTTTAAACCGTTCGGTTTTTTAAAAAAACCCTAGTTCGGTTTTTTAGATCGGTTCGCTGGTTTTTCTCGGTTCGACTATTTAGCGGACGGTCGTCCGTACGTTCGTCTAACGAACAGTTTTCTTCCGTTAGTTACAGATAACGAACGCTCGTTCGTTAGTCTGTTCGTCAGTTTTCTTTTATCGGATTTATCTGCGATTATTTTCAGTCACGATTTCTGATCCGATCTTAATTTCTGTTTATCTTTTCGCTCGTTAGTCGGAATCAGGTGATTCAAACGCCTAGAGTTTCGTCTCGAGACCCTCTTTCTGTTTAATCAACTTAAACAAGATTTTGATACTGTAAAATTTGACCTTAGTTCAGATTAGTAAACGGATCTTGTTTCTTTCGCTGTTCAAGTTTTGTTGCTCCGTTTGATTTGATTCTTTTTGCAAACTGGAGTTCTTAAGTTGAAGTTTCTGGTCAATCTCTTTTATTTGAAGTTTTGCTCGTGCACCTTTACTAGTTTCTTATGTATGTTATTGTTTGTTTGCAATAGAATTCTCGGAGTGTGAAGCATGTTACTACGAGTCTCTAGGATTCACGGATCATCAGCAAGGCAAGTAACACATTGATCATACTCTTTTCATCACCAGTTTTTATTGCATTAGTCCAATCCTCAAACATTGCATGATTAGGGTGTCATTAATTTGTGGGTTGGGAAGTAGTTGCTGAGGTAGAACCTATTGCCCTGTTACTATCAAACCCTGGGAGTTATATTCTACGCGTTGCTTATATTGCCATGCTATGCTCGTAGACGTGGTTTGGGTTTGAGTGTATCCATGACAGATGTGAGAGTGTTAACTAATGGTTTATTTAAGGTGGCAACTTAAATTCACATCTGGGTGGATTGAGGCACCTGGGGAACCCAGTGTTGTCTGTATTTTTTGGAAATCCCGGGGTACCCGTGTGATCTTCCTATGGACCGCCACCCAGGCTTAAAGGGAACTGAGATGATTCATGCTAGAAACTTCTGTGTGCAGCCACAAGCTACTATGGGCTCTAGCATAGCTGAGTAAGTTACGTGAAGCTCTCGAAGAGGTAGATTAGCAGGTAGTGGGTTTTGTAGGTTTGGTATGGTCTACCCGGAGTAGGGAGTTGATGTTTCTGAAAGACTATGTCTCGGTCATCCGTTTCTCAAACACCATGCAGTGCGAGAAATCCAACGGAAGCAATCGAGTCTTGTGGGGAAAAGTGCGCAAACCTCTGCAGAGTGTACAATCTAATCATGGTTAGCCGTGTCACCAGTTATGGACAAACTTGAGTATCTAGTACTTGGGTTATCACATGTATCTCATCACTCTTAATTAATATTGTTGGGTTGTTAATTACTTTAATTTGGGATTGAGTTGGGGTTATACCTTCTCAATGTTTCAACCACCATGATAGTTAAATTAAAATTTATTCCTTTGTTGTAGGGAAAAATTTGCTTTTCGCAAAACTGTAACCATAGAGCTTTCCACCATCCAAATATGCATGTAGTGATAGCATAATTCTGTTCTTGCTCTACTGTGTTATATTGCCAGCATATTCCATGTGTTGACCCGTTTTTGGGCTGCAACGTATTATGTTGCAGACTTTTCAGGCGAGGAGTAAGGTTCGTTAGGTCTTTGCCGTGCAACTCAGCTATTTCGTTGGAGTTGATGGACTCACTTTATCTTCCAAGCCTTCCGCTGTTATCACATTAGGTGGCCTTAAGCCATATTATTGTAATAAGTTCTCTTTTGAGATGTTCGATGTAATAAGTGTGTGATTTCTACTCTGTTATAAATCCTTCGAGTACTGTGCGTGTCAGCATTGCTGATCCAAGGATGACACTGAAGCACAGAGACTTGACCGTTTGAGGTCAGGTCGCTACAGAAATGGTTGTCGTAGACGGACTTATAGTTGGACGAAGTTGAAGACATGTCGCAATCCAAGTAGTCCAAGGTGTCGCCGGAGTGATAGACATGCAAAAAGAGCAAACACAAGCGACACTCGGAAATACAATGGTTAGCACACACAAAATGTCCATCAATTAAGCGTGAGTCCGCGTGAAGGGATAGTGCGTGACAAAGCGCATGAAGCTTATCAAGATGATATGGAATGATATGCAAAGCATTCATGGGATGATTAGCATGGTGCACAAAGCGACAAATTCTACCATTGTGCAAAATGATGTCATAGAGGGACGGTTCATCAATAGCATGAATATGGCAATGGATGCTCAATATGTGTAAGCTATCATGCAATTGATGGTGGACGATATGATCATGATGTATGAATATGCCGTCAAGGAAGATCACAACAAATTTGCTAAGGAAATGCACAAGCTCATATATCGTGGATGAAATGGGACTACAAGATGCAACAAGGCAATCATAATGTGAGTCAATCCATGCATGGGGTGCAAACTTTGGGTGAGTATGATATGTCCATCGAGCATGACATGTATGAGCACAATCAACAAATATGGAGGTGTTGGTGTACCAATGCACGATGTCGAGGCATGAGTGGAGTTTCGAAGGAGCATCCAATAAGTGTGAGCGCTCCTCAATGTGAAGGTCCATAGAGCCAATCTCCAATGTCGCTCCTCCGTTTGTGAGATGTATCGTGTAGATAACAAGAAGGAAACAACAATGAAAGAGTGGCCTATCCAATGTGCATATTTGAGGATGGCTCAAAGGGAAGGAGGTCACCTTTATGAGTTTCTCAAGGATGATGGAGTCACGCATCTTGTATGCCTTCACACAACCAATATGTCTCGTGGTGGTACCGCCTTGTAAATCCTTCAAAATGAAAGAACATGACAAACACTTGGAAAAACAAATGAGGTTAGCGGAAGGGAAAAACCTATCATTCGTGTGGTAAGATACCCAACAAGTGTATGCATCATGCTCATCATAAGAAAGGACAAGGGAGTATTGCATATTATGGAGGCATATGATGCGAGAACAACCAAATGCAATAGGCTCAATCAAACAAGCATGCATCATAAGTAAGGTGTCAAAGTCTCCAAGATCTATAAGCATAGTATGGTTGCACTCAATACAAGTGGATATGAAAGAGGCAACTAATGGACACAAGAGACAATGATCAAGATATATCATGTGAGAGGCATGAGCATATATGTCATCAACCCAAGAAAGCGAGTAAGAGTGGACATGGGTGATGCAACCAAGCAAGCAATCATAACAATCAAGTCAAGCAAGCTAGTAGTGCGAAGATGCAATATACTAGGAGGAATCATGGCAAGCATGTAATAGGTGCAAATAGTGGGCATGAATAATGCACGTGACATATCACAAGCATGGAAGCAAGATATGAGAAAAATATCATCAATGTATTGGTGAGAAGCCATATGTAAATAGCAATGGGGCATCATGACTCTCCCAACAAAACAAGCATCAATAACATGGTGCACAAAGAAATCATGGCAATAGCAACAAGTATCTCCACCAAGCATGCAAATACACATAGGAGTAGCATAATGGTGAATCATGGGCAGATGCAAGCAAGGGTCACAATTGCATGGCAAAGGCATAGAAGCAAGAATAACATGCAAAGTGAACACGGGAAAATGAGCATAAGGTGACAAGTGGTAAATAGCCCATAGCCGTGTGAGAGACAAGTAAAAGAGATGCGCGTAGTCCTTGCGCAAAGGGAACGGTGGTAAGGATAGTCCAGAGGATCCCAAAGCATCGTTGCTCTCAAGAGCTCATTTCGTCAACTCTTGGGATTGAGAGGTTGACGAGTATACATGAGTACCTACACAAAACAAAGACAAAGGAAAAATTGTGTGTGCGTGGTATATGTACACATCATCCATCATGATGCGCACGTGCATGTGTCGGTTAGCACAAAATATCAAATGATCAAATACATGAGATGCGTGATATAGGAACATGTCATCCATCATGATAGGTTTGTTGTTATGCATGGCATAATGGAGACTCAAAGGATGCAATGCATCATGAGAAATATCTAGAGCATTGTTATTAATGGAATGCATAAGGTGCACACAATCATGGGAATCATGCAAAGTATGGAATGCATCAAGATCTCCTAATAGGTATGAGGAAACTATGGGGGTCTCCACATGAGCAAGAGTAGAAACATCATGTGGAGAATATTGGCAACATCCAAAACAATGCATATTTGGAATAATGTGATCATGGCATGACATAGTAGATGAATTGCGCAAATCATGTAAAGGAAGCATGGCAATATCATCACAAGAGAAGCAAAAGGCTATGACCATCATCCGGTCATCTATGACATAAGTGCAAATGGGATTTATTTTAATGGGGCATGCATAGTTACTATGTTGAGATTGAAATGAGGCAATATGGGAGATCTCACTCATAGCATATGACAAGTCAATGGATTGTCAAACATGAAGTGACCAATAGAATTTTCACATGATATCTTATGAAGCATAGCATCACAACTAGGCAAATCAACATGCTCATCATCATATTCATCATAAATAGGTAAGTCAAGGCATGAAGAAGTCTCACTAGCATGAAGCATGGGAATAGGTGGGTCAACATCATGGGAGCAATCAATGTCAAGAGAGTCCACTAGTGGGACAAGAGAAGCACCATCACCTATGTTACCTTTGGAGCGTCGCTCATGTGTTGTAGGTGAGGTGTTGAAGATCCACTCGTTGTCATGTTCATATTGATGGAACCATGTCGGGGTGCATCATTGTCCACCATGGCCATCAGTTTTCCCATTGGAGGGAAGGACTCATCGAGGGTAGGCATTTCATCATGTAGGAGACCTAGCACCAAAGAAGAAAACACACTAGGAGTAGAGGTTAAGTCGTTAGAAATCATAGTGGCCTCACGTGCCCTCTCAACTACCTCACTCACTAAGTGTTGTGGCTCACTCACTCCCTCTTGGATGCTCTCACTCATATGGTTGGTGGAGTCACTCAAATGGCACTCAACCTCACATAGGATGTGTGGCATGCTCTCATGTGTGGGGCTAGTGGTGGTCACACTCATCCTCTCATAGGAAATGCTCTCAATGTCACGTATGGTGGAGTCACTCATCTCTCTCATGGGGTGGTGGCTTTCCTCACATGACAAATGGGGCATCTCAACATATGTGGGTGTCGGAGAGGTGTAGGTGCAAATGTCTCCATGCGTGTTTGCATAGCTTGACTCGGAGTATGAGTCCAATATGGGCGCCGTCTTCATGTTGTTGAAGAGGTTCACGCTCATCGCCGTAGTCGAAGGGGATGGCCCTTGCTCGATCGTCTTGTCACCGTCTTGCTGTGGGAGGCCCATATGATGTGTCACCTCATAGCTCGTCTCCATGACCAAAGGGAGTTTCCCATGCTTGGCAATCTTCCTTAGGGGGCTTCCGAAGATGGAAGTGTCGCCCTCGCTTGTAGGTGGTCGCCTTGTTGTTGAGGATGTCGATGTAGGCGAACTCATGTGAAGTAGGTGAAGATGACGTATGTCCAAAGGCGAAGATGCCTTGAGAACACTTGGCAAAGATGCCGAAGTGGGTGATGTAGCCGTATCTCCGTCTTGCTGGTGCTCGTGTCGCGGTCTTCTCTTTTGCTCATGAAGCTTGGATCTGGCGTGAAGTAGGGCTTGTTGGGACTTGTGCATTTGTGCTTGTGGAGCATCTTCATGATGATGATGTCATTGTCGTGCTTGAGCTCGTAGTAGATGTCGTTCGTCGTCGTCATGCACATGTTGCTTGGAGGTGACTTGCCCTTCATGACGATGTTGATAACGAACGTGATGGTGGTTGCTACGTCTCGAGCTTGCGTTGGTTTTCCCCAAAGAGGAGAGGATGATGCAGCACAGTAGCGTAAGTATTTCCCTCAGTTTTTGAGAACCAAGGTATCAATCCAGTAGGAGGTCACGCGCAAGTCCCTCGTACCTGCACAACACTATAGCAACTCGCAACCAACGCTTAGGGGTTGTCAATCCCTTCACGGTTACTTACGAGAGTGAGATCTGATAGAGATAATATTTTTGGTATTTTTGATAGATAGATGCAAAGTATAAAGTAAAGGCAAAGTAAAAACAAAGCAAGTAAATAAAGTGATATAGATTGATATGATGAGAATAGACCCGGGGGCCATTGGTTTCACTAGTGGCTTCTCTCAAGAGCATAAGTATTCTACGGTGGGTGAACAAATTACTGTTGAGCAATTGACAGAATTGAGCATAGTTATGAGTATATCTAGGCAATGATCATGTATATAGGCATCACGTCCGTGACAAGTAGATCGAAATGATTCTGCATCTACTACTATTACTCCACTCATCGACCGCTATCCAGCATGCATCTAGAGTATTAAGTTAAAAACAGAGTAACGCCTTAAGCAAGATGACATGATGTAGAGGGATAAATTCATGCAATATGATAAAAAATCCATCTTGTTATCCTCGATGGCAACAATGCAATACGTGCCTTGCAACCCTTTCTGTCACTGAGTAAGGACAACGCAAGATTGAACCCAAAGCCATGCACTTCTCCCATTGCAAGAACTACCAATCTAGTTGGCCAAACCAAACGGATAATTCGAAGAGACTTGCAAAGATAACTCAATCATACATAAAAGAATTCAGAGAAGAATCAAATATTTTCCATAGATAATACTGGATCATAAACCCACAATTCATCGGTCTCAACAAACACACCGCAAAAAGAAGATTACATCAAATAGATCTCCACAAGAGAGGGGTAGAACATTGTATTGAGATCCAAAAAGAGAGAAGAAGCCATCTAGCTACTAGCTATGGACCCGAAGGTCTAAAGTAAACCACTCACACTTCATCGGAGGGGCTATGGTGATGATGTAGAAGCCCTCCGTGGTGGATGCCCTCTCCGGCGGAGCTCCGGAACAGGCCCCAAGATGGGATCTCGTGGATACAGAAGGTTGCGGCGGTGGAATTAGGTTTTTGGCTCCCTGTCTCGTCTATTGGGGATACGTAGGTATATATAGGAGGAAGGAGTACGTCGGTGGAGCTCCGAGGGGCCCACGAGGTAGGGGGCGCGCCCAGGGGGGAGGGCACGCCCTCCACCCTCGTGACCGCCTCGTGGCTTTCTTGATGGAGGGTCCAAGTCTCCTGGATCTTATCTGATGAGAAAATCACGTTCCCGAAGGTTTCATTCCGTTTGGACTCCGTTTGATATTATGTTTCTTCGAAATACTGAAAAAGGCAAAAAACAGCAATTCTGGGCTGGGCCTCCGGTTAATAGGTTAGTCCCAAAAATAATATAAAAGTGGAAAGTAAAGCCCATTATAGTCCAAAACAGTAGATAAAGTAGCATGGAGCAATCAAAAATTATAGATACGTTGGAGACGTATCAGTGGTCGCCATGTAGATGTGGACGAGGACGATTTGCACTTGCATCGTTTTCGCGCTCCGAAGACTTGTGGCTTGAATGTCGCCGCCTTGAAGATGACGAAGGGTAAGAAGACTTGATCAAGGCTCTAATCTCCTCCATCCTTGCATCTTGCTCCTCTTTATGTGCGGAAAGCTTCTTGTCGATGTAGTCCCTTTTCCTTGCTTCGGAGTGACGAATGTTGATGGAGATGTTGATATAGGGCGGAACCCTAGGGGGCCGATCTTTCACGTTTGGAGTGGATCCTATAGGGGAACATGAGGAACGCGGGGAAAACACAAGGGAAAACATGGGGAGAAACGAGAGAATCACTCAACCGACAAGTAATCGATCACACAAGGGCTAGATCACCGAAAGCATAAGGTAACACATGATCCAAAATCAACAAAGGAAGGATACAAAGGGAACCGTTCTTCTCCGTGAGGAGGTCTTGATTGTCTTCTCCGGATGGAGGCCTTGAATCCGAATGGATCTTCTCCTAAGAGGCACGATCCCTCATGTGGAGTAGATCCGGTACGGATGAGCAGAGCTCTATCTCTAAATGAGCTATCACAATGCTAACCCTAAAATGTAGGTGGGGATGGAGTATATATAGTCTAGGGGCGAAGGGGTACATGGGCTCAGCCCAACACGCGCGCGCAAGCTCTAGGAAGGCCAGACGTCCGGCGTCGGGCCGGATGTCCGGTGGCTCGCGAGGGGCCGCATGTCTGGGCTGAGGGGTTGGATGTCCGGGTTGGCACAGATGGCTATTCTGCTCTCTGGATGGGCAATGCCGGATGTCCGCCTGGAGGGGACGGATGTCCACTGCCTCGGGAGGCGCCGGATGTCCGGCCTGACGGGGCAAGCTTCTATGCTCCCTGGACGCCGGTGCCGAATGTCCGGGATTTTGGCCGGATTTCTGGTGGGGCCGGATGTCCGGGCTGGACAGCGGATGTCCGAGCGCTGTAGTTTCTTTTGCAGAGGGCTGGCCATGTAGATCTCCAGGGGCTGGATGTCTGGGGTCCTGGCCGGATGTCCGGTGCCTGGAGGCTGTTCTTGCCTTCTTCCATTGGTTCTCTTCTTCCATGGACTTGGGGTCTTGACCATCTTCATGTGCATCCTTGGGAGGGTCCTCTTGATACCTAATCATGCACAACATTCCGGATTGAGGTAGTAACCATGTCTCGAGAGGATCATGTGATATATCACTAAGGAGAGAAGTCACCTCGGTCTCGAGAGCTCTAGCTCGTGCTCTAGTCATGGGTCCTCTTGGTGCTTGGTGAGAC